>NC_090889.1:43161541-43169041 GCF_036669925.1 Montipora capricornis
TTCAAGTACCAGCTAAATACACAGCGAAATTCAAAAATTGGATTCTCGAAAAGTCATTCTCGCCACCCGTCACAGAGCTCGAATGTGAAACAAAGCAGAAGACCTAATGGCCCATTGCTGACACTGCAGCTGAAATTTCAGCGTTTTTTGTTGTTGTTGCTCAGAAACTTGAGCCTTATGACTCCTCTGTAACTGAAGTTTAAATACCGTGCCAATGTCCTCGTTGGCGGCATTGTGACTGCATCTTTCCTGGCGCTTGTTCAATTTGTTACCTTTGATTCGGGTTGTCACCGTTGATGTTGTGCTTTGGCTAGACTGTGCTAGTGACCTCAGTAGTTTCTGAAAAACAGTTACTCTAGGATAGGGAGGGTTTGGGCAGTTTACTCTGGTACGGGGTAGCAAAATTCACCTGAACTAGCTCTGGTTTAGGCTAAGGGTTCCAAGGTCCTAGCGGCACATCCCCCAACCAGAAAAGTACCGTCCCCGGGCCAGAAGCTAAATAACGCTTCTGTGTGTTAAGGCTTGACCAAGCGAATAAGTTGGCATATTTTTGTTTTACGAGGAAACATTTATCCAATCGACGTTAACTTGAAATCTGCATACTTTGCTTTCTACTCCCTCTTTCATCTGAAATGTGTCACGTGATTTTTAACGGCTAAAAACAATTGAAATATTTTATCGGAAAAGAGGATGGAAAAGTCATCTTATATCAAGATACCTTGCTGTAGTACTCCTACCGAGGCTTTATCACTCTGCCTTTTAATCATATGCCCATCTTAATGGCAACGGTAAATCAAAATTAAAAGAAAAAAAAAGGTCAAATCACATAGAGGTCACAATAAAAATGAACGATATCACATTGATAGGTATAATTATACGTTAATGGTAGTTTTAAGCAGTTTCAAGCAAAACTTTGTCGGAATTTTTTAGGGTAAACGTTCCCCCAATCTCAAAAACAAGCGTTATGACGTCTTTAGTCAAGAAATGTGACGTGACAGGCAACTACGAGTGAAATGCATAATTTAAAATAAAAAGGTTAGGATGCAGAAAGTGGAAGTACTTTTAAATGTTCAAGCCTCGATATACTTAGGGAATTGTAAAATGATCTGAGAAATGGTTATACCAACGTTTCGTTCATGTTGCCTATGTCAAATAGGGACTATGTGCAAAAAAAAAAAATTGTCCCTTCGTTTTACCTAAATTACTCCACTATGTAACTTCATAGTAGTATAATGAAAGTCACCTTTTTATGAAGACGAGTAATAAACTATACTATATATATTTACTAGACCTCTGTTTCACATCATACAAACGAAGAACTTAAACCGAGGTACAACGCAGTTACGATCAACAGACGAAGATTTTGTGAAATATGATGAAAAGCTAAACAAATGGTAAAAATGCGTCCCCACGTCCCCGAGTCCCCACGTCCCCGAGTCCTCACGTCCCCACGTCCCCGAGTCCCCACGTCCCCGAGTCCCCACGTCCCAAGTCCCACGTCCCAGTCCCACGTCCCCGTCCCACTTTTAGTCACAGCCAAATCAGACGGAGTTTTCAGATACAGTTCTGCAAACCTTGGACCGGACTGACATACAGGATGGCTTCAGAGCTATGAAAGAGCGTATTTATTCACTGGAAGCCAAAACGAAAAGCCGTTAGAGAGTCGATTGATCAACTGGAAGCGAAGTGGCGTTGACATCACCGAGCTCTGCGAGAAAAAGATAAATATCTCGCCATCCTCATTCTTTGGTAAGAAACGTAGCGGAATAATTTTACCTTTTTACGCGTTGTGATTGTCAGTGTTAACCACAGAAGCTTGATTATTATTATTTTTTTTTTCGTGGAATGACTTCTGTGTAGACACGTGCAAACGAATGTAAAATCTTGGGCCGTTTTCAAATTTCGTGCGCATTTTTATCACACCTTTTGATTGGTTGCTTCTGTTAAGCAGAGCTTTCCGTGAGAGAATTCTAAATAAGTTGGTGAGTCAATAGCTGTCACAGTGTGAAAACAATTTCTTTCTGAAAATATTGTCATTTGTATTTCTAGAACATTTTTGAAGGGTTAAATACCATGTAATACACTTGAGGAAAAGCAATAGAAACTTAAAAATACTACGTGATCTGTTGTTAGCTAGAGCTAGAGCTAAGTGAAATTCTTTTTTTGCTTCTACTGTTGATCACTAACAGCACTGCGTCCGTTCCAAGATGGATTAACCGGGACTTTCGTGGTGTACTGATAAGAAGTAAGTTGTTCACAATTATAATACTGTCATTGTATAAGCATAAGGGGAAGGGCAGGCTTATTTTTTGACTGTTTTTAACTGACAGTCTGTGCATCATGGTGTACTGGTAAATTTGTCCAGATTTATGAATTGTGTTTTGAGTTTATATATTCTAATTTATCTGGGGAAAGACATCTTTAGGGTTCTGCAATCCACTAATACACACTTGGCAGATAAAGGAGTGGAAACTGGATAATAAGGGGATGGGTGGTACATAAATATGAAGCTTCTCACTAGGAAGTACCACATTTTTTCTCAATATTGATAATCCACATTACAAAATATTTTTGAGAATGGCACATAGGGCAAGTCTCTGTAGTTATCATATGCCTAATGTGTTAAGTCCATGAAGTAGCAACAAAACAACAACAAGAAAGAGAAGCAAAGTACTATTTGTTTTCTACTAGTTGGGGTACATTGTATATTTGTATGTGATAATACTTCACCAGAAGTAGTAAATATTCCCTTAGTCAAGAACTAGTCAAGCTTAAATTTAAAATTGCTCTTTTTTGGTGAATGTGTACAAATTGCAACTTAAGGGGTACCTGACAGTGGTCACATTTAATTTTTTTGTTGCATACTATAACTTATTATATACATGTAAATACATGTACCAATGAAATACCGTATGCTGTATGCTTTACAGGATTATATTGCTGAGTGTCTCTAGTTTTTTGTAGTCATTATTTAATAATTAAGTGTTAGGTATGGCCTGTTCAGTATTTAATTTTATAAACAATGTAGACTGTTTAATCTGGTCTCCTGCCCCCAAGTTTGTATACTTTATGGGTCAAGCAATTATTCAAGGAGTACTTATTTATCCATTATATTATCTTGTGTGCTTGTAAATTAAGTAATCATAATTATTTGTTTAAGTAGTATTGTAATAATTATAGCTAATGCCTTCATTTATTAATGTAAATTCTTCAAATTTTGTCTGCTGACCATATGCCATTTAAGCCCCCGGCTTTGGCTGCTCTCATGTACTAGAGTCTGATATGTAATAATAAAGTGGAATGAATGAAAACAAATACCAAGTGAGCTTTCGTGCAAAAACATGATATCTTTACACATGAAAAGATTACTGTTGCTGTAGTTACATATGAAAATTGGGCCTTTTGATGCCCTTTGTGAAATGATTTAGTATTTCATTGGTGTTTATATTATAATAAATAAAATGTTACATGGCTACTTGGAGATAAGAAATTCCTCTTCTCGTGTTGAAAAATATTTCACTTGTGTTGCTGCACTCACTCGTGAAATATTTTTCAACACTCGATGAGAAATGTCATATCTCTGCGCGGCCATGTACGTTGTAATATCCTCCTATATATTATGTAGTAATATTTGTAGCCACAATGTTTAAGCTGTGATTAAACTTTTGATTTTTTAGATGCCATTTCTCCAACAAAAAGAAGAGGAAACAGATGGACAGTGATACATATGAGCAGTACCAGCAGGAGCAGAAAAGAAGGCAAAGAACCAAAAGGGTGAGATTTTACTTGCCTACTGTTTCAAAAATTTAAAGTAGACAGAGTAAAATAATGGTTAATGATAACCATCGTATCATGTCTTCATCCTTTTTGGAGGGCAAGAGGTCAATTCATAATCACTGTTGATTTTTCTAAAATACCAGTAATGATTTGGTGCATACACAATGTAGTAAAAGTAGTTTTATGTACACCAGCAGCTTGCTTGAGAAGTATTTTACGTTACATTCGGATTCCTTAGAATCAGAAAAGTATGGCCAGAAAAAAAAATCTGTTTCAATGCACAGTATGATCCTTCAGTTTTTCAGTTTTGAGAATGCTTGTTGTACACCAGTATGTTACTAACCATAACCCTAACCCTAAACAACACATGTAGTCATGATGGCTTTCACCACTAAGAACAATTCTCTCATACATTTCGTGTGGCTTTGTATTACCTCAGTCTTTATACAGACCAAAGTTTATTGACAAAATTTCTTTGTTCCACAGTAACTGGAGACGTTTGAAGCTCTGCATTCCTACCTGATTTCATCCAATGAATCAGATGAAGAGCAAGACACACTGGTTACAAGGCCTCTTGTCTGGAGAGCAGAGGAGGTATCCACTTTTCTTCATGGTTTGGACTTGTGCCGCAAAGAAAGACTGTCAAACCAGCAGAGGAGGCAGTGTGTAAACAGGAGGGTTGGCCCTCCCAGCAACAGAAGACATAATGAAGTCCCAGAGAAACTTTTCTGGGCCATTAAGTTGTAAATATTTTTTCTTAAGTCTGTATTTTTATCAAGGATGATATTAGGTTGCTTTCGATTTGGAAATCCAGATTTAGATCTTAAAATCTGGATCTCTCGGATTTCCAATCCAACACAAAATAAAACAGATTTTGTCACGGATTTCAATTGTGGGAAATCATTGTCGGGATCAATTAGTGAGATCTGTGGCAAAATCTTTTTCAAATTTTGTGTTCGATTGGAAATCTGAAGATCCAGATTTTAAGATCAAAATCCGGATTTTCCAATCGAACGCACCCTCAGTCATCACTGTGACAGTAATCAAACTAGGCTGCACCTATGAGTCCACAGCAAATTGAATTAATGGCGTTGTGTTGTGTTTACTACCTGGGACTGTATACTAATTATACAATCCCACATAGAGACTAATATGTTTAGGCATTTTGGTACAGTACAATTATATTGAGGTTACACTGTTCTGTGCCTTTTTGTTCTTTTGTCGTGCAGTTCACACATTCAAACATTTGGCTGACATCCTTGTTCACTTTTTTTTACTTTCATGATTAAAATGATAAAGTGTATATGCAGTATTTGTACCAGTGATATGAAAACATCTCCATATAATTTGTTACTTAATATCTTAAGCTAGCTTGCACCAAGAAAACACTATCATGTGTTAAAAGAGTGTAGCTATCAATTTGTATATAGTATAAATAAATGTTTTGGTATTGTTGTACATAATAGAAATAGGCAAGTGCCTGTTTGAGTCATTGATAATAAAACAGTGTAAGGTATACATGTATCTCATATTTTATTTCTGGGGACATAATCAGGGAGGGAGTCAAGTCCTTCTGCCAACAACATTGAATCATTTGAATTTCATTGTGAAAGTAGCGTCACAGCTACGAACTCAGAGTAAATGAAAACGTAAATACAGCCAAATTTGTAAGCTACGCCACCCAACTGATTTTAAAGTGCATGTAAAATACCAGCGAAAAGGAGAAGCCGCAAATGCAGAAAAGGCAGGAAAGTAGGTGCATTTGTGTGACAAAACCGCGTTTTCCCTCAAGGCAAACACCTTGGTTTTAAGCATTAACCAACTAGTGAACGCTGAAGAACAAGCGGTTTTTTGGCGTTCTCCGCGCATTCACTGTTCGCGAAAATGCAAGAAAACTCGCTGAAAACTCCACTGAACGCGTTGTTTTGAAACTGGAAAACACCAGTAAACAATGGAAAACAACCTGTTTAGCGTGCGTTAACCGCCCGGTGAACCCCAGGACAATGAGAGAAAACTCCGAGTAAACTCCAGTTAACACGCTGTTTTGCGACTGGAAAACGCCGGTAAAACAACTGGAAACAATCTGTTTTCACAGCGTTAACCGCGCGGTGAACACCAGGACAATGCGAGAAAACTCCGAGGAAACTCCAGTTAACACGCTGTTTTGCGACTGGAAAACGCCAGTAAAACAACGAAAAACAATCTGTTTTCAAAGCGTTAACCAGGCGGTAAACACCTGGAAAATGGCTTGTTTTCCTGTTGTTCACCCTAATGGAAAACTGTCGGATAATGGAACGAAAACTCGAGTTTACCGGCTGGAAAACAAACAGAAAACCTTGGATTTTACGATCGGAAAACGCAAGCAAATGTTCGAAAAATGCCGCATTTTGCAATATTCACCGATTGTTTTCCTAGCGGGTGAACGCTACTTTTTTTGCCGTGTTATATATCGACCGGTACGTAGCTGGTGTGGATGCATGTACGTAAGTAGTATGGTTACTTAATATCATGTATCTGTTATGTGATGAAAAACATGTAAACATTAGGTAGGTTTTCGGGAAAAAGGAACACATGTATGGTAAACGTAAAATAAATAAAGAACCTGCCCAAAAAAATAATAATAATAATTCTTAGCTAATATTTTCAACTTTACAGTCATCTTCAGGCTTCTGTAAAGTGAAAATAAAACTACTTATGAGTTAATATATACAATGAGCATTATGCATAACCAATAAGCTAAGCTACCAAACCAAGCAGACTAAAAAGGTGTTGATTAGCGGTCATGAACCCATGACTACAACTTAATAATGAGTTCCCTGCTCTTGTGCTCATCCTTGGTGTTAATCTGGGGCTTTAGCTCTCTGACGTGAAGAGCTTCAAGTGTCAGTAGGTAGTACTCGCCGCATAATGACGTTTTGAGTATGTGCATGTTCTCTTCAGTGATGGTGGTGCTGCAGTCGGACAGATGGCACTTCATTGGACCTGCTTTCTGAATGTGCTCCTTGAAGCGAGACTTGAGATGTCGGCTGGTTTCGCCAACAAAGCACGCAGAGCAGTGAGGACATGTGAGATGATAAACAAGCCCGCTTTTAAGCATCTTCTCCACTGGTGGCTTTAGTGAAGGCAGTACTGTCTTGAGTTTTCTGAGTGTCATAACAATGGTTCATGGCACATTGATTTTGTGAAGCACTCGTGCATAATCCTCAGTGCATTTTTCTCTATACTGGATGAACAGAGCGACTTTGCCAGATCTTGCATTTGACTGGGTTGATGGCTTCTCTGTAGGGTGTTTTACTTCTCCAACGATGGAATCGAGAGTCTATTTGATTATAGGATAATAGAATGATGGGGGTACTGGTTTTCTCCAGTATGCTCTTTGCTTTTCCCAGGCTATCGAACTGCCTCGAACTACATGCGCGGTAGACCCGGTAAACGAGCCCCGATACCACTGAACCCTTGTACCGCTTGGGGACTAGAGCATGATAGTTCATGACGAGGCCTGTGTCAGTGGGTTTGAAATACCACGTAGAGGATAGCGTGCCGGTTTCATGGTCGTGGATTAACCGCATGTCGAGAAATGAAAGCTTGTGATCCACTTCCTTTTCAAGGGTAAACTCTATTAACTTCTTGTGTAAATTGTTAATTTCTTCCAATTTCTGTTTCCACCCGTGAGCGCTTGATTTCTCTCAAGATATCATCTATGTATCTATCATATATCTTTGC
>NC_090889.1:43184041-43201541 GCF_036669925.1 Montipora capricornis
TGAATAAGACTAAAATGAGGAAAGGTATTAAAAAAATTCGCTGTGCCAAGATCTACCAAAAGCATCCAAAAAGGTAGCCCTAGGGTCTGGTTTCCATGAGGAATTCCTGGGTACATGTATCCGGACATTAAGGGCTGTCGCAAAGAGATCAATGCTGAAACCCGGATGCAAGACACAAAGTTTAGAAAACATCCCCTTGTTTAGCATCCAATCATGCTCTAAATGCTGCTTCCTGGGCAATCTATCAGCTAAGACATTGGTGGGGCCTGGAATATAAACAGCACTTAAGGGGAGTGGCAGTGAACAACAGAAAGACAATGGTTGCTATTAAGGAAAGCTTTTAAGTCAAGAAGCCCTACAAAAAGATTGCATGGATGGTTCTATGAAGCAATTTTTCAATCTTTTTTTTCACCGGATGGGAAACGTCCCATTATTTTTTCGTAAGCTGTAGCATGGAATTTCTGTTCAGACAAAAAATGGAACTGACATGACTTATGACGTCATAACTTTTTGAGAAGTAATTTCATTTAAAATCCATGCCACAGATTTTGTGTTAAAATGTTCTCATACTGTTCCGTTAAAAATTTGTAAACAACATAGTTAACTCGCTGAGTTTTTCGGCAGTTCTTTTTTGGTCACTTGATTTGCCAAATATGGTTGTGAGTCGTGCCATTCAAAGGTATGTTAAATAGAACACACTTAACAAAGAAACGATTGCTGTATATTTAAATGATTCGAGAAACGGTTTGGTAGTTAAGAGCCACCCCCCCTTAACCATATGTCCCTAGGAATGCACCAAGCCCAAATCTTACGAGCAGCTGTATCACAAAGCCGGGATTTGATAGTTTGAATGATTGTGACGTCACTCCCAACAGGCCTCGTTCGTTCTTCGTGTCAGTACCTGAGGGTACGGTTTATGAGATAAAATTCACTTAACTTCCCATCAAAAGGATTATTACCAGTCAGTGGGCCACGTCTAATGAACTGATCGAGGTATTCCTTGCAATACACATTAACCTTGAAGCGCAAAGAATGAATAAATACAACTTGACACATCTGGGGGTGTATGGGAAGGGTCCTAAAGTGGACCCTTCCATTTAATAACAATTAAAGAGCTTTAAGGCCTGGCCAAACGCTCGAAACATTTCAACGAAACATCTTGCAACATCCAGTTGGGCACAACATGTTGCATGCGTTCGGCCACCCTGTTGCGATAAGTTGCAACATGTTGGATGATGTTGGATCAAATTTGAAAACGGTCAAATTTTCGTGCAACGTATTGGATGTTGCATGATGTTGTACTCATTTGGCTACGTTCGCGCAACATTGTTGCACTAGGGTATGCGCGCTAGGTCCACTTCTTGCGCGCCAGGGGCCTGGGGCACTGAAACATTGACATGTTGCGTTGAAAATGCGTGCGTTTGGCCAGCCCGTTCAACACATGTCGCAACATCATGCAACAATGTTGCAAGATGTTGCGTTTAAATGCTGCGAGCGCTTGGCCAGGCCTTTAGATTATAGGACGAGAACGACTACGAGCATGAGATGTTCTCATAGAACAACCAGTGAGCGCGCGCAAACCAGCGTCATTTTGCGAGAAAAACGTGATACCGTCTTCATTTTAGTGCGAGGCAACAACACGGTAGCAGTTTTGATATTTTTCGATCAGCAAAAAAGCTCAGTTACCAGCAATAACAATAACCGAGCAACCTACACTGCTAAGAAAGAGTAACATTAATCCTCCGGGTTGTGAATCTTCTAGGTATTTTCGCTAGAACCGGGCAGTCAAATCTCGTACTCGTTCTCTTCCTATAATCTAAAGGTCCCTACTGCTGTTAAGGGGGATAACAACACATAAAATAGGAACAAACAGTAGCAATTGCAATCCGGAGAGAGAGGAAGGGTGGCGAAAAACTGTTCTAGCTAATAAAACGGACAAGTCCACATGAAATAAACGCAGAAGTGCGAATGTTACAAAAACTAGAGGCATTCCTCTCTCTTTAAGACTTGAGTTAAACTCAAATCAAACAAGTGTTATTTTCGATTAATAAAAATGTAATCATTTTATATACAGTAGTTGATGAAAGAAACAATCATCTTCATTAACATGAATTTGGTGTGTTGCTACATTTGGGCGTTATTGTAGTGCCTGACTGAGGAAAAGCCCTTTAAATGTTTTGATTTTGTGCTGTGGGCTGCTTTTAACACTACATTATTTCCTGATTTGTAGTGCCCTATGGACTGTGGAACAAGCATGTCCTAGAATGGTGGAAGCATAAAGATGATAGCAATGTGTTGTTCCTGAAGTATGAGGACTTGAAAAAGGTGAGTATGCATATCGAAGTATTAATACTAATAATAATAGTAATAATAATAATAATAATAAAAATAATAACAATAATAATAATAATAATAATAATAATAATAATAATAATAATAATGATGATGATGATGATGATGATGATGCTTTTCCTCAAAACACTCTCACCAAATAAAATTGAAGCAAAATAACACCTTTTTTGTAGTGAAATAATAAATCTCTTATTCGATGGTTTAACATACAATTCTCGCGGACATTTTGCTTATTTCTCTTATTTAACAGACCATCAAATTGAGCATAATAGACCTGATGTAGTTGTTCTTGATAAGATAGAAAGATCATGTTATGTGATAGATATCGCGTGCCCTTTTGATACAAGAGTGCTGGAAAAATAACAAGAGAAAATGGAAAAATACCAAGAATTAAAAACAGAGATTGGGAAAATCTGGAGCTGCCGAAAAGTAATTGTCGTACCAATTGTCATTGGTGCACTAGGGACGTTCTGCAAACAGTTGAAAACATCGTTGAAGAAAACTGGACTAGATTGCACGGTATTACTACAAAAAGCCTCCTTGTTGGGAACGGCAAGAATCTTGAGAAGAACACTAGACACCTAAGGCCATAGGTCGTAGCTTGATGCCTAGTTTGCAAACCACGTTAACAACATATCGTGTGAATGAACGAAATAATAATAATGATTATTATTGTTATTTATTATTATTATTGGTATAATGGCATGTGACCTCGTTTTGCAATTTTGCGCAAAATCGTAGATTTAAATATAGCAGATAGGAGCGAGACGTTGGATCTTTAAACATGTTTTTGTTATTACATACATCTTATTCGATGGTTTAACACATAATACGCACGGATATTTTGCGCGTTGCGTAGTATTCTTCCAAGCCCCGTAGGGGTGAGGAAAATTAAGAGAAATGAGCAAAATGTCCACGAGTATTGTATGTTAAACCATCGAATAAGAGATTTTTTATTCCACTACAAAAAAGGTGTTATTTTGCTTCAATTTTATTTGGTGAGACTGTTTTAAGGAAAAGCATCATCTGGCCTTCAGGGCGCGTGCGAACCATGTAAACAGCACAAAAGGCAGCCAAATGTCCTTATTTGACTGGATAAACGAAATGACGAGTGACAAGCGATCACAAACCAAATTCTCTAAAAACTCAGTCTTTGCATCATGTTGAAAACAATTTCTTACATTGAAAACTCCCGTTCAGTCCGTATTTGCTCTGTTCTAAATCGTTCAAACCGGGACAATACAGTGTATTACCGTCTCATATTTTGCGCGTTCTCTTGACCAAATTAATATGGTAAAATGACGTAATAGTGGAATAATAAAATACCATATTTATGGTTCATGGCAAACGCTAGAAATTTCAAAAAAGCTGTGGCATTTAATCAAGTAAATAACGTTGACCTGGCTTGAGCTTGCGATCCATTTGAAAACCAGCACCAGGTCAGCGTTCAACTTAAAAAAAACTGACCTCGATGACCTTTAAACTTGAGTCTGCGATATGGTGACGTGTTACTGGCCAGCGAATACCTTCTTTTAACAAGTGTCAATTAAACATAACATAACATAACATGCATGGATGTGCAATATCAAAGATGTTCCCGGCAAAAAACGCGGGTTGCACCACAGAGTTTCACATTGGCATACATGGAGGATTGGAAGTACGGTCGAACGGTGACCAAAACTAAATATGGTTCACCATATTTTCTTACCATTGGTGCTCTGCGCGCGCGCCTTTGGCCCTCGGAGATCCGCTATGAAAATAATGCGCGTATGCTACTGTTGATGGCTACGGTGTAATTTGCCTATGATGAAAATGATGAAATTTCGAAGACAAAGACACCAGTTCACTGTGTTGTTCACCGCAAAGAAGGCAGGGATAAGTGCTCACGTAACATACAATTTTAATTTTAATTTAGCAACCCCCTTTTTTAAAGGATTTATCCAGCAATATCCGGTTGATGGCAAAGTTCCTTGAAAAGCCAGTAACTGAGGACACCGTCAACAAAATCTCCCAGCAGTGTAGCTTTGAAGAAATGGCAAAAAACGTATCAACTTTCACTGTTGATGGACCCAAACTGTTAAGAAAAGGAGAAATAGGCGATTGGAAGAACTACTTCACAGCGGATGTTAACGAACGCTTTGAGAACGAGGTTCTGAAGGAGCTGAGAGGCACTGGACTTGTATTCGACTTTGAACGTTGAGAAAAGTAATGGAATTTTTGATTCTTAACCCTCTCACCCCCCGAGGTGGCCTCCATTGATAAGTAAAATTAGGGAGTTTAAGCAAATCACTACGGATGGTGCTACTACGGCTGCCGTGACTGAAAAGGTCTGGGGAGACTACGTCTCGGTGGTCTGCTAAATTTTAAGTTTAGCAAAGCAAAATACAAGGAAACATGGGCTAAAGGTGTTTAAAATCTCTTTTATTTAGTTTCTTACCTTCAAATGGCTTCGCTGAAAGGACGATGGCCGTTGTTCGCCATGCTAGGACGAACAGATTATTTCTGAGCAAAAGCAAATGCTATACACCTTGTACAATAACAATAATTTGATGGATGAAATATACAATTTCAGAGACAAATATCTCAAAGAATATCGAGTGAAAAAGACACATGTATCTATACTCAAAGAAGCAAAATAGCATCGTATAGTATCCAGATATAAAACATCTTCACTAAATCCTCAAAGCAAACTTAACCGAAGAAAAACAACCGCGTGCTGAACTCACTTCGCCATTCCAACACCTTTGCCAAAACTTATCGTAAGTTTATAATACGGATTTACAAGCTTATGAGAGGCAACCTTGACACAATCCTTGACTTAAATTGACTTTAAAGGATATAGTATCCAACAGAATTCTTAAAATGCCGAGATGTCCGTTGAAAAGGGCCAGAGAAGCGAAATAAACCCGACGTAGTAGCCACTACGGCAAAACATCGCGACTCACGTAGTCAGATTTCACACTACGGCTGGATGCAACCGACGTACATGCGCAGTGTTTCATTTTGGGAGAAATTTACTTCCGGCAGCCGTATTAGCGCCAGCCGTAGCGATTTGCTTAAAGTCCCTATTGTCTGGCATCAGACAGAGTAAAATCTGTAAGTATCACTATTAGGAGGGGAGGGTTAAAGGGGACATAGTGTTTGAGTGGACCTTGATGCTGTTAACCTAGTCACCCCTAAGGAAGCCCCCGTTGATGAGTAAAATCATCAGATGTTCGACAGAGGAAAATCTACAAGTATCACTCTTATGAGGGGAAGGGATAAAGGGGACATAGTTTTTTAGTATAACTATTAGGAGGGCAGGGTGGACCTAGATGTTGTTAAAGAGGACAGTTTTCGAGTAGACCTATGATGTTGTTAAAGGGGACATAAAGTAGTTTTTGAGTGGACCAAAAGTTCTGCGTACCGGGCTACGCGGTGCGCAGAAACTAATTAATTCAAGTTAAAGTATGTATTGTAATTTATTCAAGTAACAAATACATTTGAATTCAAAATGGCGTCTTTAAGAAACGTTTACCGCGATCAACACTCATTGCCATCCTTCAAAGTGACATGGGACATTCCGTAACAATTACACGACCCAATATTCCATCTTAATATGACAAGCTTACCGCTGTAAAAGGAATGAAAACAGGCCGAAATAGAGCTTCAACAAGAAATAGCGTTTCTGAGCTAAGCCGCGAAAAAACCGCTTTGAAAACGGTTAGTTTTCACTTGTTTTGCTGGGTACCACTACGCCACAACTCTAAAAAATTCGACTTTCCGGGAGCTTTTCTCGTTAGTCTAGTGGATATCGGAAACTGCAACGAGTAGCCTTCGATCCGGGTTCAAATCTTTGACTCCCTTATTGTGAATCTTCTCTGCTTGTTCAAAATGTTTGTTTCTTTGAAGTAAATTTGAAATTTGAAATAGATTTTACGTCGTGTAAGTTGAATAAAAAGGGAAATGTCCGTTTGAGGGATGGCCATGACTGCTGAACGTCTACCGCATACTGCGTAGCCAGCAACTAAGACAGCTTCTTCTCTCGCATATATTACTCGCTGCGTACCGCGTAGCCACCGTTCTTCATTAAGGGACTCGATGTACAAGTGGCAGGGTATTCTGCAGTTACTCCACAGATGTTGCTACGGTCGGGTCACACATGCGGCTCAACCGCTCAAACAACAAAGCACCATTAAATGCAAACGCAAGGAAATACACGTATAGACTACAGCAGTGCAGAAACATATGTCAGTGCTGGAAAGGGAAAATTTTTCCTTCTCACATTTGCTGTTGTGTTTGCATCTAAAGCAGGCAACTCAAATGCAGGCCCAAGGTTACAATACCAGGTCCATTCCGCCCATACATCTCTAATACTTTGAGGGAAACTCCACTAAAACAAGAAGATAACTTTAAAATACTGAACATAATGCTTACCATCAAAATTTCTCGATTTTTTTTTCTTTAGTATCACCCAACTAGTGAACTAATGCAAATGCTGCATTTTGATTGGCTACGCTACTAGAGGACTATTAGCAATTACAGTCCTCGAGTAGTGAAAAGCGTGACGCTTTCTTTCGTTTTATTCCCAAATAAATATTTCTTCAACTTGCATTTGCTAACTTTATTATTGCCTTTTCTGTCCGACTAGTTGGGTGATACTAAAACAATTAGACCCTTCGCCCTCAAGGGCCACGGGTCAATAGCCCATTCGACTTCGCCTCATGGGCTATTGACCCGTAGTCCTTGCGGGCTACGGGTCTAATTGTTAATTAATCACTTCAAGTGTAACCAGTCAGCGCAGAGAATTTTCGTTAATTACCAATGTAATTATATACTAAAGCTGCATAGTGAGATTCATGACAATTTGCATACATGTCACTCAAAGCCTACATGTATCACTCTTTGGTTCACTCGACGGTTCTGGATAAGGTAATGGTTGGTAGTTCACTTTGTGATGCCTACCCCAGGTAACATGAATATCATTACGAATGACCAAGTAGAGTAATCATGATAAAAGAACATTCTCGTCACCAGAGCCTCGGATCGACCCAAGGCTCTGGGAAACTCTATGTAGGAGAAGATGTGCCGTAGGGTTCTTATAGCCAAAAATTGGCTATTTGAACCTTACGGTGCCTGCTAACTCCTCGTGCTAACATGAATGCACAAATTAGAGACACGAAAACCAATGAGCAGACACTTGTTTCAGGGGTTCCCCAGAGCTCTTCTCTCCCTCAGTCAAGAGCTCTGGGGTCGAGATTTGATAAAAGAAATGTCAAGAAGTGCCATTAGTTTTTTAAAAATCACAGACGTTTCGGGTGTAGAAGTTACTCCACAAATTCTTTCCTAGCGCATTTAACACAACATCGCATCTTCGTCAAGTTTTTTCGCTCGTATTTCGTATTTCCAAACCTTTGGAGTTTAAGGAATGTAATAAAAAATATATTCCATTGCGCTTGTTGGATATGAGACTGGTTATAGCCAACTCATATCCAACGCGCGTTCATGAAATAATTGTTAAGTAGCTGTATGAACAACCCTCCCTGTTGAAGCCCTAGGCTGCCATTTTGAAAATTAATCCCAATTCGCTTGCATAACTTTCGTTCTTTGCTGTGCATTTTACCTGCCAACGTCGCTTAAGTTTATGTTTCTGTGTGCTCTTCCCTTTGCGTTTGTGTTCCATGTGTTAACCAGGCTTTATAGAATAGACTACAAGAAGCAGGCTTGGCGCAATGTGTTTCAAGATGCTCCGTTAAAAACTAAATAGGACCTCACACAGTTAAGGTTGATCAGAGGTGGTTTTATTTCACATGGTGAACACAGTCGTGAAGATGGAAATTTAATACGCTTTGTCTCTAGATCGTTGATATTGTAACATCCTTCCCTTTTTTATGAGGTCGTGAAAACTCATCGAGAGACAGAAAACTCAAAATTTGTGTAGTAAAACTAGCTTTAAGTGACTAGTATGTCATAGTCCTGGTAAAGTAGTTAGTTCATCAAGAGTTCATCAAGAGTTCATCATATCACATCACAATAGGTGCGAATACACACACCATGGTAAATGTCATTTCCCATGATAAATTATCCCGCGTTGCCTCACACTTGGGCTTTAGTATATCACGTTAACCAGTGATCACAAGTTACGAAGATTAACGAGGTAAAAGAAATGTCAAGCAATTTATTGGCAGGAAATTTAATAGCAAACAAATCTTTATTTATGCACAGATAACATTACAGAAGCATTACCCGCAACTAGCAAAGCTATTCGAGGCGAGAATATGGAATTAAGACCAACACTAACTGAGGAAAGGTTAATCACAACTTCATTAGCATCGTGATTGGCTCTTGTACCTCGGGCATCAAAACACCCTTCCAACTTACCACGTTAAATGTCATGGCCGCTTCGTTTGATCTTTTTGACGTATCCATGGAAATTTACCACCGGAAATTTACATTGGGAAATGTCGGTCACACCCACTAAATGCAGTTTCCCGTGGTAAAAGGGTCATTAACGCGGTGAAAGTGCCCCGTTTAACCGCACCTATTAGGGAGCTTAAGCACGCGCGTTTTTGGACGCGGACGGCAACCGGAAGAGAACATTTCGCGTATCAGGACAGTGGTGTCTCCCGGATGTTTATACTAATGATCTCTAATAGAGAAAAGATACTTAGCAATGTAAATGTGGTTGTGTAAAGACAAGTTAAAAGGGAAAACAGCTCACTTCCGGTTGCCGTCCGCGTCTCAAAAACGCGCGTGCTGTCGTGGAACAGAGCATTGACAGAAAGACTTGGGGAAAAAACATTGGTGTCCGTATCAATCAATGAATCAATTTGAGTGTCAGTAAAGTATCTAGCGAAGGACAGTACCCTCAGATTGGGGACACTTAATTAAATTTAACTAATTCTAAAATTAACAAACATCCTATCCATAGTCATCAAGTTAAATCCTGCGTTTAAAACTATTAACAAGTAAAATAAAAGTTAAAAAGTTTTTACAGACTCGGAGCTAAAAGTTAAAACGTAGGAAATATTTCGTCCGTTTTTTAACCGGACTTCATCAGTCAATGATATGAATGTTAAAAAGATGAAGTTTAAAAAGGGGTTTTTAACGCCTATTGGGAGTTAGAATTGTGTCATAGATAGCTGCTAATTCGTAACCATTGTCTCTGTTTAACGCCGGTTTCGTAAGTTTAATTTGAATAGCTTCCTTTATCCTGTGTTTGAAGGTGTTAACTTCGGTTGATAGCACTTTTGTCTTATTTGGGTCCACCGAGTGACCCTCCAGGCGACAATGCTTGTGAATAGCTGATAAACTTCTTGATTGGTGTTCTTTCACTCTGATTTCCAGAGAGCGGGCCGTTTCGCCAACGTACTCCTTGTTTCACTTCTCACAATGGATCTGGTACACAGTACCGCATTTCTTGAGATTGACAATTGTGTCCTTGACACGTACCAATTGTGATCTTAGAGAATTGACGGGTTTATGAATAAGTGTAACCTCGTGTGACTTGAAAGCTCTTTGCAGGCGTTCCGAGATTCCTTTGATGTATGGCGTTTTGAGGCTCTTCGGTATCTTCTGTTGTAGATTTTGGATGTGGTATTGTTAGCATCCATTCTGGATAGTTATTCATTTTTAGAGCTTGCTTGACGTGCTGTGTTTCTCTAGTTCTGTCATCGTTTTCCGTAACCAAGGTCTGAGCTCTCAACATCAGGGTGTTAACCACAGCTCTTTTGTGTTGTAGATGATGGTTTGATTGGAAGTTTAGGTACTGGTCCGTGTGCGTAGGTTTGCGGTACACGGAGATCTTGGTAGAACCATCTTGGTTAATACTCACACAGGTATCAAGGAAAGGAATCCTGCCATCCTTTTCTTGTTTCGAAGTGAACTGGATATGTTGGTCAATGGAGTTTAGATGTTCTGAGAAGGAATCAACGGCGTTTTCGTGAATCTTGGCCATCGTGCCATCGTGTTCTCTATAATATTGTTGGTTCGTTTGAATTTTACCTACTTGTAACGAACATTTAATCTACAAAGAATCATTGTATTGCTAGTTCCGGAACATGTTCCGAAAATTCAAAAGTGTGGTTGTACTTTTTAAAATATTAGCAACACTTGTGCTATCCAGACCATTTGTAAGTAAGTTGTAATATAAAAAAAAATTAAAAATAAAAAATAAAAATAATAAAAATAAAAAAGGAACAAAATCGACCATTGGTGAGAACGCGTCTTGAGCCCGGGATCCCCGGTTCTCAAGGCAAGCTCCCTAACCATTGGGCCTCAAATGCAACCAATCAGCGCAAAGAATTTTCAATAATCACCTATGTAATTAAACTAAAGTTCATTATCGTTGATATCATTATCATTATCATTATCGTTGATGACAACCAGTATCCCTGTCATAATCTCTTGTTCACTTATTGGATCTTTTTGGCCTTTATGGCACAATTAACCAGGACAGTTTCAATGATTTCATTATCTTTAAGTAACCCTAATTCCCCTCGCTCAAGTGATTCAATTCCCTTCTCAATTTCCTGATAGGTCATCTTGTACATAGGACTCATAAAACGACCTCGCAACATGCTATAAAACTTTGACTTTGTAAAACCACACTTGTATTCCATCTCTGACGTTTGTACCTCAAAGTTGACTTCTTCAAGCAGCTTACAAATTTCTTGGATCTTTTCAGGGGAGTTTTGTTCGGGAATACTTGTCGCTTGTCGAAACAACTTGTAACAGGAAAGACTCCGAAATATCCAAACGAGACACATCCCATCGGAGCAAAGCGATCGTTCCACAGCCTTAAAAACCGGAAGCGGGTCTAGCAAATGATGAACTGAATATTTGAACAACACACGGTCAAAAGAACCGGGAGGCAAAGCATCCTTGAAAAATTCTTCTCCGGTCTTCAAGACAGGAATGATACCTTCCCTCCCCTTAGCTTTCTCGAGCATTTCTGCGCAGGGATCAACACAAGTTATTGGATTCTTCAGTCGAGCAAATTTTGACATTTTTTCTGCGAAGCGTCCAGTCCCACCTCCGATGTCGACTATCACGTGATCAGGGTGTAAGTCTAAGCTCTCTATAGCACTCTGAACTTGTACGTCTTCAAATTCCAAGTAGTAATGGTCATAACTATCAGCTAAATTACAGTAATGATCTAAAAAACAACAACAAAACATGTTTTCTTTTAATTAATAGACATTTACTAGCATTGAAAGCAAAAGCAATATTCATCCCAACGGGATATAACTGGAGAACACGTTCTCGCCAATGAATTCGCGATTATCCTGAATTTTTAATTTGCTTTGAATTCACTAAATTCGTGAATTTTGGACACTGTGTCCCAGGACTTGAGGTAGAAGAAAAAAAAAAGGAAATAAAAAATGGTATTCATGGATTGGATTTGAACCAGGCGTTTCTACTCTGTAGGAACCGCTTCTCTCCGCTTTTCCCCTGAAGATCAAGACACCGCATTTTTCAAAAAAGCATACTACCATAAAATATCGCCGCTGAAGAGTTACCCTAACCCGAACCCTAAGCTAGATTAATAATTTAGGCCTAGGTTTTGATTTTAAAATGTTTAGCTTTGTCGTGAAATTTCGTAACTTTTGCAGTGTTTAATGTTGTTTGTTGACGAGTGATAACACAGCATTCTCAAGTGTACTAAGGCTTGACCAGCCTAATTATTATGCATATTTTTATTTGAAGGTAAAGCATTTCTCCAGGGCCAATGAAACTTGGTAGGCAGTTAGTTATCGGTATTATTATAACTTTTCCAAAATGTCCCGTACCACTTGTAACGTGACCCGAAATCGACTTATAACAGATATATTTTTTTACTCAAAAATGGAAAACATTGAGCTTCATTATGTCAATCTTGTTTCTTGATTATTCGATGACCCCCTCTAAGGGCTTTGTCATGCCGCCTTTTAATCATGTCCAATGAACAATTGAGGAAAATAGATCACGTGACATGATAAACATCCAAATATCTTAAAAGGTAAATACGGAGTACTACATTAAAAGGCGGCATTCGGTAGGCAGAGTTGTACTTAACGTGTTAATGACAAACGTTTTCAAAATTTTGAAGTATAAATGTTCCCCATTTTTGAGTAAAGGATATAAACGTTATAAGTTGTTTTAGGGTCACGTAACCAAAATGCGATGCAAAATGTTTTGGCAAATTAATAACAGCACCGATGCTTCCCTTCAAATAAAAATAAGCATAATAATTAGATTGGTCAAACCTTAATACACTTGAGTTATCAAATAGTGTTCTAGTAGTCGAGTGGTTAGGTGACGGGTGAATGAACATTCCCAGGTTCGAGTCCCATGTCCATACACTTGGGTTTCCTTTCCAAACAAATATGACCATTTCCCATAATCCATATCAAGCCTTCAGTCTTCTGAGTTTACGGTAATAGTGAATTCTAGGCAAATTAACAATTCAGGATAATCGCCAATTCAAGGGCGAGAACGGGTTGAACTGGAATTTACAAGTGACCAGCTCTCGTCTCCAGAACCCGATTTTCTTTCGGTCAGCACCAAGAAAGCAGACTCTGGTCAGGGCCAATTTATGCGCACTCGCAGTGAAAGTCGATAGCTTAGTTGATAGCTCAGTTGGTAAAGTAGTGCTGCATAATCGCACCAGCACGATCTCTTCATTGAATTGTTAATTTGCTTTGAATTCACTATTATCTTGAATTCAGAAGACTTTGTCCCGGGACTTTCGGTAGCAGAGAAAATAAGGAAATAAAAAATCATATCCATGGATTGGATTTGAACCTGGATTTTCGACCCTATAGAAACCGTTCCTTTCCGCTTCGCCACTAGAGATCAAGACAGCGTACTCTCAAAAAATCAATTTTTTAGGCTCCCACAGTATATCGCTGCTGAAGAGTAATTAGGCCTTAGCTAGATTAATGATTTAGGCCAAGCTTTGATTTTAAATGGTTAGCTTTGTCGTGAAGTTTGGTAACCGACCTTTTCCAGTGTTTAATATTGTTTGTTGCCGAGTGATAATAGAGCGTTATCAAATAGTCTTTAGAATATTGTCCCAGAGCATCTCGCGGTGTGGTATTTAAGTGGTTAGGTGACGGATTAATCAACTTTGCCAGGTTCGCGTCCTATACACTTGGATTGTCTGACCATTTCCCATAATCCATACCACGCTTTCAGTCTTTTAAATTCACGATACTAGTGAATTCAAAGCAAATTAAGAATTCACGATAATAGTGAATTCAAGGTAGAGAATGGCTTGTTTTGAAAGTCCATTTTCGTAACTATTGGCAACCACTGTTGTTCCGGCAATGTCTGAGTCTGCGTAGACTAGTCGGAAGTCCGTGATACGCGAGCTTCCTGCCTTTGAACTGGCCAGAGTCGTCCCTGTTCTTGGTGCTAACCAAAAAGAAAGCCGGCTCTGGCTCAAATTGCCTAAACCAAGAGAATATAAGTTAGGAGAGCGAATCCCTGTGTCCCGTGAATAATTATTCGAAATTTATTTTTAGCTGGCGCCCATGCTGCGAAAGTTATTTTTATCTGTTGTTACCATTGCGGTATTTGAAATACCATGCAATATGACAAGGACTGATAATAGATTTAAAATAATTTTCATCGGAATACGAACAATTGTTGTTAAAAAAAAAAAAAAAAAAAAAAAGAAAAACTGTGGAATGAGATACCAACTAAGTACCGAACACTACCAAAACCCATTTTTAAAAGGAAAATTCGTATGATCTTATTCAATATATTAGAATCTGAAGACTCCTACGAAGACTTAGAATCGATAATCTCAAAAGTTAGCAAATACTCTTAATAGCCATCATCTTTGCTTCGCTTATCTTATCTTATTCATTTTGTCTTATTTATCTACCTCTCATAATATACTGCGTTGCCAATCTCAATTACATAGCTAGGTGTTTCTTTAGACTTAATCTGTTTTCGTATTTACTGTGTGTATTTTCTTCTTCTTTTACTGATTATCTTGGCCCGCCTCGATTAGCACTGCTACCTGCGAAGCCAGGGGAATAAGGACTTATTGTCAAATAATAAAATATTGTTGTTTGTTGTGGGGAATTCGCTCTCGTATCTCATACTCTCTTGACCTAATTACAGGCGATTCATGGGGTTATCAGTCTTCGCTGTTTTTTTAATTCGCTGGAATGGAGTGCAGAGCGGAAAACGGTCAAGAGTTAGTGGATTGAGGTAAACGCACTCTAAAATTCGCTTTTATCTCGGAGGAGTTATCCACACTACGTAAGAACTTACCTCTCAAATCATGTTGCTCAAGGGTGCAATTTGCGTCAGCCATGTTTTTCCCCAGTACAACAATGACCACTTACAACTTTGACTTTCAACGAGAGCTGGAAGAAAAATGTCAATGGTGTTAATTAATACCGGGTTCGATTCCCAAGGTTAGGGTCACTTGTAGGTTGAGTTTGTTGGTTTTTTACTCTACTCCGAAAGGTTTTTCTTCGGGTTACTCCGATGTTTCCTTTCCTCAAACATCAATGTTTGATTTTCCAGATAAATGCGAGGATCACTTCTCCCTTTCAAGGATATATATTTTTATGATTATCAAATATTGCGAGTATCCTAATATTTAAGAGTTCTCTAAGGTAGGGCAAGGGTATTTTTCAGAAGGCCGAACATCGTCTGCAGTAATTAGGTCTAAGTCCTGATTTCTAAAGGGTTAGCATTTTAGCTATTGTAACGTTTTCGTACAGTTACAGCCTTCAAATACTGATTTTATAACGTTCACCAAATACCCTTGCGAGTAACGTTAATATGCTGTTCTGGTAGGTAGTAGCCAAAAACGTGTCGGGGTGTGTCTTTCTTTTTCAAGGTTTTTGCTTCAACTTTTGTCGTTATTCTCCTGTGGCACTTATTTTCAAGTGCGCGGCATCTGTCCTTCATTTATGGTGGAAATTAGTTCAAAAGATAATAATGATACTAAGGAAGCTACGAAAGGTCTTAGGGGCATCTTAGTTTGTTTTTCGAAATTACTGGGAAGACACTTTGTTGCCGAAGTAATGAAATTGGAGTTTTTGCGGGGAGTATATGCTAACTCCCAGACACTGAAGAATCGCTGAGCTCCACATTTTAGGACAATATTTGAAGCCTGGTTTCCATATGATCTGCAACGGTCTGCGATCGGTCTGCGATACGATAGCAGATAGGTCTGCGCCACGTGGCAGACATATCGAAACATTTGTCCCCGGCGTCTGCAGCAATCTGCGGCACACGGTCTAGATGATCGGGAAACTTGATACTAGGGTGCGTTTTTCTGGGAAAATCCGAAAACGGATTCTTGACTTCAAAAACGGATTTTGCGGTTTTTTTGGAGAAATCGAAAAACGGATCATGAATCCAAGGTATCCAACTCGAGGAGGATACTTCGAATCAAATCTAAATCCGGATTTTTGAGATTCACCACTTCAGCATTTTTTTGGGAAAAGATTTGAAAAAGGTATTTTTGACAAGCGGTTTTCCATGCAAAAATGATACACAACAGCTACCGTACACAACAGTTAAGCCCAAATGTTTTTCTCATTTTTACCGCACGATCGAAGACACCAATAGGTCGGAAATGGTTAGGTTTCCTGCCAATTGCACACCAGAAATTACACTAAAAGTTTCTTGACAGCAATAATATTGTTACTCCCTTTCCTATAGCTAAAAAAGTAAACTGCAAAAATACCCTCTGTAATCGATTTGTACCTTAGCACGCAAGTTTTGCGTCATTTCTTTTCATTGATCTCGAAGGTTTTTTCAGTTGAAGAATTTCTCCAAAGCAAACCAGTTTAGGGCGGTGCCTACTAATGAAAGATATTTTTGCCCCGGTGTGTGATTATGCACGAAATGTAGATCTTAACAAAATGATATTGAAATCCAAAAAGAAAATTGGGCGTAACCACGCATTTTTCAAAGATAATTCCTGAATAATATTTGTAAAAAACTTTAAAATACAAAGCAAATTGAAGCTTAATTATCTCTCAAAAATGCATGGTTACCCCCAATTTTCTTTTTGGATACCAAGAGTACTTACTAAGATCTACTTTTTCCGGATAGTTTTGAACCGGGCAAAAATATCCTTGTATTAGTAAGCATCACCGATAGGAAATCCGAGTATCTCGAGATGCGCAGAGCGTATGCGCAATAACAATAGTAGGCGCCGTCCTTAACCGCTAATTTTTTGTTTTTGTTCTGTTAAATTGCAAGCAACTTACGGTTTGTTTGTTTGTGTTATCATAGAAAATAATCCTTTTTCGGATTTTGCGTTTTTTTTTGTTTTTTTTTTTTGACGCTGAAGAATCCATTGATCCGAGATCACAAATCCGTTTTTGGATTTTCCCGAAAAAACGCACCCCTATTCTTCTTTCCCGACCATTACGACGCTTCCAACCAAGACATTTTTAATAGAAACGTGTGCCTGAGATGATCTGTGTTCTATTGGCGACACACTATTGTACGCCTTAAAACACGTGTCATATCGTGTCCAATCAGACTTAAGGTAAGTGCTTGGCGCCATTTTGTTGGAAATCCTCGAGCGGCGCGCCTTTTTCTCCTCGCTTCGCGGATGCTTCACAAAGAATTAGTGGTACGCTTGCTTGCGATCCCTTCAGATTAAATGGAAACATTTGCCTGTGGTGTTTACGATCGTCTGTGATAGGACCGATGCAGACAGCTTCCGATCGTGTTGCAGACCGTTGCAGGTCATATGGAAGCCAGGTTAATAATAATAATAATAATAATAATAATAATGTTTTTTTATAAGGCGCAAATTCAACAATACAATTTTCAAATGTGTCTCACATATATGAGCAAAATATAATACTAAAGAATTTAGATATAAAATTAAACTAACTAACTTAACGTATGTGTGTAAAATATATCAAAGCTTTTCTTTGGACGCTTGAAAAAAAAGTGCAGTTTTGAGTTTCTGTTTAAAAGTAATAAAGTTCGACGAGCTCCTGACGTAATAAGGAAGAACATTCCAAAATTTCGGTGCCGCTCCCATAAATGCTCTATAGGACGTTTTCAACCAACCTCAAGGGACACCCATAACAATAGACAAATGTACGACATCTGGTGGACGGACAAAAAAAGCTGATGAGAGATCTTTTGTTTTCGTCCACCAACATGGCGGCGATGACGTCACGTGAAAACC
>NC_090889.1:43206541-43209041 GCF_036669925.1 Montipora capricornis
TGTTATCATAGCCCAGACTTCCTTTTTCCTCCCTTTCTTTGGCCTGGCTAACGCGAGCAAAGATTTGACCAGTTGGCTGCGAACGTAGCCGCGAACCACTTATGCGAGCATTTCGCGTTATATGTAAGCCGCGCTCGAATAAATGGCCCAGTTCGTGTCTCATGTAATCTGCGGCTTTTATAAGCGGTAGATTTTTTTCTCGTATAAACGACCCTATGGAAAATTTTCATTTGGACGAGTGTATGAACGCCAAGTTTTCTTTGACGAGTTTTGTCTTGACAAGTTTTATTTGCTCGTGTGAACAAATGAACAAACCTTCCTTTGACAATTTTTAACTGTGACCAGCAACACAAGTACACAGCGGACAACAAAAGCAGTTTTACTTTCCGTTCGTTTAACCATGGCTTATGCGTATCGGACGAAGGAGAAAAAAACGTTGCCGAGTTGTGGTCTGAGTTTTGCTTGAGCATTGGAAGAGAAATCTGAATTGGAAGTGGTGGGTTCACCCTTGGGCAACGCCAGTTTGCTTTAAAAAGCGCAGCTTTTTCTTGTTTCGATTCTCATAGGAATCTACTTTGGTATTCCACAAGCGTGTCTTGATCTTAGAGATTCCAGGAGAAGAGATGTAGCCGCAGAATCGGTCCAACAAACACTGAGTTTCCCTGCCATGATTATCCGCCATAAAGCAAGCGCGAGAACAAGACCGCTGAGCGCCTACAATTTCCCATGCTTTTTTTCTCGAAATGCTTTCCTTGGCGACTCATACATACCAGCACGTTCTCCAACTTGGTAAGTTTTTTCTTGACAAGTGCACTTGTTCAAAAGCTAGAATGTTAGCTTTGGAACAAGTGCACTTGTCAAGGAAGAACTCGAGAGGTTTTTCTTTATACACACCAGCATGCAAATAAAACTTGTCAAGGAAAACTTGCTCGTCAGGGGCTCGTGTGTAACCGGCTTTATTCGGGCAAACGGTCAAGGTCAACCAAGGGTATGACCAGTAAACTGAGCCCCTTTGATTCTGAAGGTCACACAAGCCGGCCAAGTTAAAATCAAACAAAGAATAGTGTGTGGTGACGATACTACAATCCCATTTAGGCAAAAAATCTCTTGTACTTTAGCTTTTTTTGCTATCCAATCATCGGTGAAAAAAGCCAGTGATTAATTTTTTAATCAGTATTTTCCTTTGTTAAATAAGATTTGATAAGAACTAATTATCAAATGACGTCTAAATTTGTAGTTGAGGCTGTACGTTCTCATGGCATTTTTTTATTTATTTATTTATTTTTTGCTACAGCTGTTTTAATTGTGTCGAAAGTAATTAGCGAATTGCTTTGGTTTTGCGTTACTTCATTCCTCTTGGAGACTAATTGTCTACTGCCGGTCCTACCCCCGGATAAAGGAGGAAGGTTGGGCGGGGTGATTGGAGGAAGCATCTTCCCGCAAAAGCGCATCCACAACTCCACATGGAGATCGACGGACCATGTTACCGAGGACCAGATTGACCGCATCTGCATCAGCCACAAGTTCAGGAGATCATGGAGAGACGTGCGAGTGATGAGAGGTGCGGACGTGTCATCAGACCACCATCTTCTCCTGACAGCATTGAGATTCCGACTGAAGAGAGTGACTAACATCAAAAACACACGGACAAAGTACCACGTCGGACTGCTCAGGAATAAAGACATGCAGACAGCATTCAACATCAGCCTTTCCAACAGATACCAACTGCTACAGGACCTGATAAACCCCGAGACTGACATCAAGACACACTGGGAACACAGAAAGAAGATCTGGCACGACACATGTGAGGAATGCCTTGGCAGGAAGAAGACCCAGGACAAGGACTGGATCTCTGCTGACACCATCCGCAAGCTCGAGGCAAGGAAAGCTAAGAATACCGCGCTGAACACTATCCGAACGAGAGCAGCAAAGACTAGAGCCCAGGCCGAGTATGCAGCAGCAGACAGAGAGGTTGAAGAGGAACATCAAGAAGGACAAAAGAGACTACATCGACGACCTTGCCAGCCAAGCCGAGACAGCAGCCTGGCAGGGAAACCGGAACGACCTGTACCTGATGACTAAGAAGTTGTCAGGCAAATTCCAACAGACAGACAAGCCAGTGAGAGACGAGAACAGAAGCTCACTGACAACAACAGAGGACCAGCTGAAGCGGTGGGCGGAACACGTCAGGGAGCTACTAAACCGCACAGCCCCACACCACCAGACATCGCGAACGCAGAGGAAGAACTATTCATCAGTTGTGACAAGCCCTCCATGGCTTAGATCACAAAGGCCATCAACGCACTCAAGAACAGGAAGGCAGCAGGGCCGGACGAGGTACGAGCAGAAGCCATCAAAGCAGACATGGAAACAGTGGTCGATATGCTGCACAGCCTCTTCAGCAAGATCTGGGAAGAAGAGGAGGTACCAGCCCAGTGGAAGGAAGGTATCATCATCAAGCTGCCGAAGAATGTGGACCTCAGAAACTGCAGAAACTATC
>NC_090889.1:43211541-43214041 GCF_036669925.1 Montipora capricornis
CTCAGCGTCAGCATGTTCTTAACGTGATTTTGGTTAATCTCATCCCGAACGTCCTTAAAGACCTCTTCATAATGGCGGCCAAATGAAATATTCTTTTGTTTTTAATGCTAAGAAGCCTTTCTAGCCTCTCTACCATAAGCAAATTTCCAAAGAATGTCTATTTCAAACTGAGGGTAGTAGGTCTAATTAACATATGTGCAAAATAATGTAAAAAATGTGGTACAGTGTAATGCTCCTAATCTGCTTATTAATAAACCCGGAATAAATTAAGAGTGATCAGGCATTTTTTCTTTCAAGCTCTGAATTAGATATACAATGAGTACGAAAATTACTGAGTGAGTCCTAGTATACCGGAGCTCCTCTGTTACTTTTGTCAGTGTATAGTAGACTGCGTTGATACCACTAACATAACGTAACTAGTAGCAACTATCGCTAAGTGCCAACGAGACAGTCAACCCAATATTAGTTGTAATTTTCAAAGAACTGCAACTCAACTTATCAAAGTTAACAATAACGCAGTCACTTTGCATCGAAAAACAGTGTAAATTATAAATATCAACGTGTTTTGCAATAATATTGAAAGTACTACTGTAATTTCTGAACGGCCGTAATTTTAACAGGAATGTACAATAATTAAGTTGGGTAAAATCAATGCCATGAACAAAATCACCAAAGTGTTTTCAGTGTGAGATAGGTCATGTTGCATGAAACATGACGGTTGTTTCACCTGTCTTACCACATACGGGGCAAAATTACTGAATGCTGATTGGCTGCGACGGAGAACATTTTTCCATAATCACGAGGGCTCTTTTGTTAATCAAGAAGGCATAATTACTTAATCCTGATTGGTTAACAGTTGTTTATCAAGAGCAAGCGAAGTTGCGAGAGAATTTTCTTCCAGATCAAACTACTTTTTTTGTCCACATATAAATTACATTTTAAGCACTATTTCTGTGGACAGCAAGGGTTTATTGAATTGAACTTTAACTGAATAGGAACGTGTTGATTGTCATCTGTCGCCGCAGTGAACGGGCTTTCCTCGATAATTTTGCCTTTCATGTGATAAAGATGTAATCGCCCCATGAGCTATATTAGCATTACAACCCACTGTATTTAAATAAAATTTGCCGTTGCTGTTGTTTTTGTTGTTGTTGTTGTTGCTGTTTTTGATGATGATGCATTGGATACATACAATGTTCATATCCCTTTGCACAGTCTTGGGTCCCGGGTTCATAGCCTGATACTGACTGTGTTTTTTTTCCGGGTTTTGTGGCAGACATGGCAACAAGTCAATACTGCAGATCCTCGATGATGGAGAGCTCGCTCGCCGCCTAATTATGATGGGCAAAAATAAATCCCCACAGCGCACCCAAAGAGCCAAGGGACTTTTACTTCGTGTAGAAGACACACATGACGTAAAACAATAGAACAAAAATCGTGAAACAATACCTAATCAGGCCCCTAAAGACTCCTAAAGCTTTTGTTACGTCATGTACGTCTTCTACACGAAGTAAAAGCCGTCCAAGGACCTCTCGGTGTGAAAAAAGGAAAACACTTTTATGTCTTTCGGACTGAAGTTGAACTAGACACTTCGGCTTATATGAACAGCTTCTATTCACTAGATCACGATGAACAAGTTACAAAGCCTCTTATTAGTTATTTGTTGCCGGGCATCTAGAATAGGTTAGATTAGGCCTAAGCGCTGATTTCAAAATGGTTGGCTTTGTTTTAATAAGGGTGGCCGGACCTTCCTCGTTTGCTGTCCAAAGTTATTTGTTAGCGAGTGTTATCACACGTTTACAACCCGGTATTATCACAAATAAATTAGTTTTTTGTGTTTAAAAATTTTGTCTAAGCAAACGGCGATTGCGTGGTCTAGTGGTTATGAGCGGTAACAGGTGAGCAAATTATCGTAGACTCGAGTCCCGAGTATGGATAGCTGAGTTGTCTTTTGAAAGAAAAATGGTCAATTCTCAGAATTCCTTTCTCACTGTCAGGGTCATAAAACAATAATAATCGTATATTCAATGCCGGTTGATGTTATAGAGCGTTTTCACTCACGTGACTAACAGACGTATTGGACTACTGAAAACAAAGAAAGTATTTGCATAAAAATAGACATCACTTAATTTATAAATAAACTTATGAAAAATGAAATGCCGTGTAACGATCTATGCATTACGTTGGATCCGCACGAACAGTGATAAGCATAAACACACCAATGTTAGAACATACCAACAACATTCACGAGGGAATTCTCTTCAAAATGGAACTACGGTCGGCCAAATGGAACGAAAGTAGAGTTCAATTCCCGGAGAATTAGTTTGGTACACCATCATGGCCGCCATTTCTTTCTTTTGGAAAACCAATATGGCCGCCGTGACGTCATGTGAAAACGCTCTATATGATTATTATAATACCAGTCTCGAGTATGAGTTGAATATTTATTTATTTATTTATTTATTTACTTATAATGAGGTGGCTTGATGGCTTCAACGGA
>NC_090889.1:43221541-43226541 GCF_036669925.1 Montipora capricornis
CTGGTTTATTGACATCGGCCAAGAAATAGGTTGTTTACTGGTTACAAAGGCATCAAAACAGTTCGCAATTTTTTAATTTCATCTGGTGCTATCACAAAGATATGGAGCCATTTATAAGCAAAAAGAATTGCCACACATGCGTCATTCATGACCAATACATGCATTGTCTCATTTGATAAGTAATAATCAAAAACTGAGGGGGACTTTTTGCGAAATTTACTTTCAGCGAGAGATGGGGTCATGCTTGAGGTCCTAACGCGAAAATCCAACTCGAAATCCTAACTCGAAAATCCAATTCGAAATCTAACTCGAAATATAAACTCAATAATTAGTCTGTCTCGTATACCACCACTTTAAATTGTGCAACAAAGTCCATTCCTAGAGATATTACAGAATGTAAGGTTTGAGATTCTTAGTTTTGCAAAGAGTATGTAATTCCTTTAGATAAAAAATGGAAAAAAAAAACAAGCTTCTTCGTCGTATCTGCATTTCAGTCTGTCCCTCATATGGCATAACAAGTGTGTTATTTGGCAAATGAATTTGACTACGGCGGTTACAAGAATGCCACCGTAGATATGTTCCAGATATTTGAAAAACATTTCAATTGAAACGCCAGTGCATTTATGATGGCAGTTGTTTGAGTTAAATGTGACTTTGTTAAGGTTAGAAAAATTCAGAAGTTTCCGTACTACCGTCCTGATTAAGGAAAAGTAGTCTTGAGATCTGAGTTAATAATTCAGCGCTTCAAGGAATATTTAACTGCAACAGCTGTGAATACATCGCTAGACATCTTTGGCTGAATTTCAGAAAACTTTGATGACACATTCGTCAAACCTTTGCCTTGAATCTCAGACATCTGTGACTACACCTTTGTGATGGAGACAAAAGGCTTATCAAATCTTTGACTTGAATCTCAAAATGTTTGGCGACACACCTACGTCAAATCTTTAACCTGAATCTCAGACATGTTTGACCACACCTTTGTCAAACCTTTGAACTGAATTTCAGAAAACGTTGATGACACATTCGTCAAACCTTAACCTTGAATCGCAGACATTTGTGACTACACCTTCGTGATGGAGACAAAATGCTTATCAAACAACACCTTTGACGCTTGTCAAAGGCAGAGTTAAAGCTGTAGTAAAAGTGGCTTTTAGCACTTGGGACTCCCGTGCATCGGGCATGAAAAAGATAATATTTGATGCCCTCAAAGGCGTGCGAAGGTACAAAAATTTCAGAAAACTTTGATGACACATTCGTCAAACCTTTGCCTTGAATCTCAGACATCTGTGACTACACCTTTGTGATGGAGACAAAAGGTTTATCAAACAACACCTTTGACGCTTGTCAAAGGCAGAGTTAAAGCTGTAGTAAAAGTGGCCTTTAGCACTTGAGACTCCCGTGCAACGGGCATGAAAAAGATAATATTTGATGCCCTCAAAGGCGTGCGAAGGTACAACAAAGGTGGTCTTGGTCACACCTTTGACTGTACTTTTGATGCAACGTAAATCCAATTTTGCGTCCCGTGATTGTCTTTAATAATTACACGTCACTCCCAGTTATTTTAACATTGACAATCATTTTTAACGTTAGTCCGGCTTAATGCCAAGAGGAGTCAAGAATTCTTACATTGTTTAAGACTACATGGCGGCTGTTCGAGATGTCGTTGACTATTGGAACATGACAAATAAAGAAGCTTTGGTTCAATTTTGGTTCAATGTCGATAACGCTGATACTATCTTCACTACTGTTGCTGTTCTGGCTACGATCACGTTTCCAGTAACAACGATTGGAAATTTTCTAGTCGTTTTATCGGTTTGGATGGACCCTCTTCGGAAACTTCGATCTTCGCCTTCAAACTTTATCATCTTCTCCATGGCTGTTGCAGACCTCTTGGTCGGCCTGGTTGCCTGTCCACTCACTGCCTTTTGGGCTTGGGCCTTATTATACAAGTACACCAACGCACCATTTGGTTTTTCTAAGTTTTGTATAACCTTAATAAACGTGAGTGTAGGTCATATACTTCTTCTCAGCATTGACAGATTCTTTGCTGTGGTGACTCCTCTCCAGTATCGGGCCAAAGTGACGAGTAAACGAGTCTGCATCGTTTCCGTCGCGTGTTGGGTTTATTTCTTGTTGTTTGGGTTTGTGTTCTTCTTGTTAAAAAAGCATCATGCGCTAATGGGAATTATTTACAGTGTACAGATCTTCTGTATTCTCATCTGCATCGTGATCATCAACGTTCTCACTTTGTGCCGCTTTCACAAGTATTCACTCAGCACCGAAGCACTGGATGAGCAGCATGCACGGTTACCTCGCCAAATGATACTCCAGAGAAAAAGGACTGTGAGCAAAGCTATTGTAATTGTCATCTCTGCATTTTTATTGTGTTTCATTCCTTGGTTTGTCGTACAGATGATGTTGTACATTTGCTTAAGATGCAATTTCTCGTTGTTGATGCTTGTGTATTCTATCGCTGCCGCTGTTGTGTACGCGAATTCTGCAATCAATCCATTGTTGTACGCGTGGAGACTTCCTAAATATAGAGAAACGTTCAAGCACATCTTTAAAAAGCGAAAATGTTGCCGAAGGTATGAAACAAGACAGGCCGTAAATTGTGTTCAAGATACAAGGCTTTGATGGGGTAAATCTTCAAGAGCTCCATGAGGCAAACATTAATTAAAACGAGGTTGGAAAATCTCCCGGAACAATTTGAGTTCATTTCTGCTAACCAATCTCACTACCCTTCCTCGTCGGATTCTAACGACTTCATAAGTGCAACCGTGATTTGGGAGATCGCTAACATTGCACAGTGCGCTCATTAACAATGACAATAATGAAGAATTTTTATTCAGTTAAAATACATATCAAAAGTTACAGGTTATCGCATGAAACTAGAGTTAAGAAGGATTATAATTGTAATTGTTAACACTCTAATTGGGAAACCCGCGACACATATATGTATGTTACACGTATGAAAAACTCAGTATTTTCTCCAAAAAAATAATGTTCTATTTCGTGCAGTTAAATTGACGTCCCCTGTTCTTTTGTGGGGTGAAACGTATTTTTAAAATGCTTAAAAGTGGTTTTAGATAGAAAGAAACAAATCTGCTCAATGAAAGTCCTTTCTAGCTTAAGAGAGAGTGGCTAGTCGTCTTAATTTGCCACCAAACAAATTTCAAAACTTAAAAAGAAAACATGAGTTTCAGTGTTTTGAAAAACTTCGGACTTAAATGTCAATAATAAACAAACACCTCAAGTAAAAGCAATTGTATCCATTTTTTTTTTCTTTTAGGAGAGTATTAGAACAGCTTGAGCCATGCAACGTGGTTTTACATAGAATGAAACAAATCTGCTGAAAAAAGGTCCTTTCTAGTTTAAGTGAGAGTAGCTAGTGATCTTAATTTGCCACACCAAAAAAATGAGAAAACATGACTTTCAGTGTTTGAAAAAAGAAATTTCCGACATAAATGTCAATAATAAACAAACATCTCAGGTAAAATCAATTATCTTCATTCTTTTCTCTTCAGGAGAGTATTTGCACAGCTTGAGCGATCAATTAAAGATGTATTGTATTGTACTGGCCAATATCAATAATACGTTAATACTCTTTGTTTGTTCCTCCAAATTTTACACGAGCATTGTTTATAATTTCTCTTGGGACCATTGTAAGTCCTAAGGAGAAACTGGAAGCGAAGCTTATGCATTGGAAGAGGCAAACAAACAGCATTACGGTATTTCTGATAGTGGCCAATTGTATCCATCATAGTGAATCCAAGGACCCCACAGCGGGAAACAACGAAAATGTCGATTTTGAAAAAAACTACAAACATTTGGTACTTAAAATGGAATCCAGCATGAAAGGGGCCAAGGATAATTGATAAGAACACACTTACGCATTTATCGAAAATTACTAAAATTCGTTTGATTGACTCGCTTGTCACGATGAGTTGAAAAATTCACAGGCCGCTTGAAACAACTCCGGCTGTTAAGAAAATTAAAAAGTCCTGTTCAAAAGTTAACGTGAGATCTTGGTGGATCATCTATCGGCGGCTATGACGTAATGTACAAAGGACCTCCGGTTGATAATAGTCGGGCATCACAACAATAGCCACGTTTTTTTGAGCCACCGACGGCAAAGGGAAGTGAAAACATTTTCCCTAACTTTAACACTGTGGAATTTCTGGCAATTGAGTGGTAAGGAAAAAGCCTGAAATTGAACATTTCTACGCCACTAGAGCGACAGGGCCTGGATTGCAGTAGGTGTTTGTGAGGAATTATGGGTAGTGACTGGTGTATTTAAGCTAAGTACAGCACGTGATTAGTCATTCTAGGTCGACACCTTTTACCCGGCACAATTTTCAAGATCATCCAAGTATGTTTTTCCCTATTTCCGAATTCTGAACTTGTGAGAATTAGTTTCAGTTGACAATTTTCTAAGGAAAATGAAGGTCCTTTAGTTTCCATGAAGCAAATGCTTGAGAAATCCTTGTCCGTCATCAATCGAGTCAACAGTGAGTCCTCCGGTAGACATTTGGTACACATTAGAAACTGACATTCGACGAGTCACTTCGATTCAAGATGAAGGCACACGAGCACCATTTTCGAGCTGTCTTACACCATAGAAGAAGCCAAGACCCCTTGCTTGGTTAAGTTTTTGTTTAAGGCCAAGCAATCTCGGGAGAAAGCAAACCCGGCCTTTGGAGAGCACCCTGTCCGTTTCTCTTCCAAGTTTCATACCGGACATCGATCAGCCGGCTGTCCAAGTCAAGTCGAAGGTGTAGTGATGTCCAATTTTGATTTTGGCACTTCTTTTGACTGTTTTACTGATGTGCATTTAGATTCAGCGACTATATCGAAGAGGATAAAATTTGCAAAGAGCGTAGCGAATATGCCTCTATCCGGTTCTTCCAGTAAGCCCTGTGGTTTGCGGCATAAATTTTGGTAATGATGAATGAGTTAAACTATGTGCCCCGGGATTTATCTTGAGTGTCATGCGT
>NC_090889.1:43241541-43266541 GCF_036669925.1 Montipora capricornis
TTGACATGAATTTGGTGTGTTGCTACATTTGGGCGTTATTGTAGTGCCTGACTGAGGAAAAGACCTTTAAATGTTTTGATTTTGTGCTGTGGGCTGCTTTTAACACTACATTATTTCCTGATTTGTAGTGCCCTATGGACTGTGGAACAAACATGTCCTAGAATGTTGGAAGCATAAAGATGATAGCAATGTGTTGTTCCTGAAGTATGAGGACTTGAAAAAGGTGAGTATGCATATCGAAGTAATACTACTAATAATAATAACAATAATAATAATAATAATAATAATAATAATGATGATGATGATGATGATGATGATGCTTTTCCTCAAAACACTCTCACCAAATAAAATTGAAGCAAAATAACACCTTTTTTGCAGTGAAATAATAAATCTCTTATTCGATGGTTTAACATACAATACTCGCGGACATTATTCTTATTTCTCTTATTTAACAGACCATCAAATTGAGCATAATAGACGTGATGTAGTTGTTCTTCATAAGATAGAAAGATCATGTTATGTGATAGATATCGCGTGCCCTTTTGATACAAGAGTGCTGGAAAAATAACAAAAGAAAATGGAAAAGAATTAAAAGAGAGATTGGGAAAATCTGGAGCTGCCGAAAAGCAATTGTCGTACCAATTGTCATTGGTGCACTAGGGACGTTCAGCAAAAATTTGAAAACATCGTTGAAGAAAATTGGACTAGATTGCACGGTATTAAAACAAAAAGCCTCCTTGTTGGGAACGGCAAGAATCTTGAGAAGAACACTAGACACCTAAGGCCATAGGTCGTGGCTTAATGCCTAGTTTACAAAGCACGTTAACAACATATCGTGTGAATGAACGAAATAATAATAATGATTATTATTATTTATTATTATTATTATTGGTATAATGGCATGTGACCTCATTTTGACCTCATTTTGCAATTTATAGCAGATAGGAGCGAGACATTGGATCTTTAAACATGTTTTTCTTATTACATACATCTTATTCGATGGTTTAACACATAATACGCACGGACATTTTGCGCGTTGCGTAGTATTCTTCCAAGCCCCGTAGGGGTGAGGAAAATTGAGAGAAATGAGCAAAATGTCCGTGAGTATTGTATGTTAAACCATCGGATAAGAGATTTTTTATTCCACTACAAAAAAGGTGTTATTTTGCTTCAATTTTATTTGGTGAGAGTGTTTTAAGGAAAAGCATCATCTGTCCTTCAGGGCGCGTGCGAACCATGTAAACAGCACAAAAGGCAGCCAAATGTCCTTATTTGACTGGATAAACGAAATGACGAGTGACAAGCGATCACAAACCAAATTCTCTAAATTCTCAGTCTTTGCATCATGTTGAAAACAATTTCTTACATTGAAAACTCCCGTTCAGTCCGTATTTGCTCTGTTCTAAATCGTTCAAACCGGGACAATACAGTGTATTACCGTCTCATATTTTGCGCGTTCTCTTGACCAAATATGGTAAAATGACGTAATAGTGGAATAATAAAATACCATATTTATGGTTCATGGCAAACGCTAGAAATTTCAAAAAAGCTGTGGCATTTAATCAAGTAAATAAAGTTGACCTGGCGTGAGCTTGCGATCCAGTTGAAAACCAGTACCTGGTAAGCGGTCAACTTAGAAAAAACTGACCTCGATGACCTTTAAACTTGAGTCTGCGATATTGTGACGTGTTACTGGCCAGCGAATACCTTCTTTTAACAAGTGTCAATTAAACATAACATAACATGCATGGATGTGCAATATCAAAGACGTTCCCGGCAAAAAACGCGGGTTGCACCACAGAGTTTCACATGGGCATACATGTAGGGGTGGAAGTATGGTCGAACGGTGACCAAAACCAAATATGGGTCACCATATTTTCTTACCATTGGTGCTCTGGAGATCTGCTATGAAAATAATACGCGTATGCTACTGTTGATGGCTATGGTGTAATGTGCCGATGATGAAAATGATGAAATTTCGAAGACAAAGACACCAGTTCACTGTGTTGTTCATTGCAAAGAAGGCAGGGATAAGTGCTCACGTAACATACAATTTTAATTTTAATTTAGCAACCCCCTTTTTTAAAGGATTTATCCAGCAATATCCGGTTGATGGCAAAGTTCCTTGAAAAGCCACTAACTGAGGACACCGTCAACAAAATCTCCCAGCAGTGTAGCTTTGAAGAAATGGCAAAAAACGTATCAACTTTCACTGTTGATGGACCCAAACTGTTAAGAAAAGGAGAAATAGGCGATTGGAAGAACTACTTCACAGCGGATGTTAACGAACGCTTTGAGAACGACGTTCTGAAGGAGCTGAGAGGCACTGGACTTGTATTCGACTTTGAACGTTGAGAAAAGTAATGGAATTTTTGATTCTTAACCCTCTCACCCCCCGAGGTGGCCTCCATTGATAAGTAAAATTGTCTGGCATCAGACAGAGTAAAATCTGTAAGTATCACTATTAGGAGGGGAGGGTTAAAGGGGACATAGTGTTTGAGTGGACCTTGATGCTGTTAACCTAGTCACCCCTAAGGAAGCCCCCGTTGATGAGTAAAATCATCTGATCACTCTTTTGAGGGGAAGGGATAAAGGGGACATAGTTTTTAGTATAACTATTAGGAGGGCAGGGTGGACCTAGATGTTGTTAAAGAGGACAGATTTCGAGTAGACCTATGATGTTGTTAAAGGGGACATAAAGTAGTTTTTGAGTGGACCAAAAGTTCTGCGTACCGGGCTACGCGGTGCGCAGAAACTAATTAATTCAAGTTGAAGTATGTATTGTAATTTATTCAAGTAACAAATACATTTGAATTCAAAATGGCGTCTTTAAGAAACGTTTACCGCGATCAACACTCATTGCCATCCTTCAAAGTGACATGGGACATTCTGTTACAATTACACGACCCAATATATTCCATCTTAACATGACAAGCTTACCGCTGTAAAAGGAATGAAAACAGGCAGAAATAGAGCTTCAACAAGAAATAGCGTTTCTGAGCTAAGCCGCGTAAAAACCGCTTTGAAAACGGTTAGCTTTCACTTGTTTTGCTGGGTACCACTACGCCACAACTCTAAGAAATTCGACTTTCCGGGAGCTTTTCTCGTTAGTCTAGTGGATATCGGAAACTGCAACGAGTAGCCATCGATCCGGGTTCAACTCTTTGACTCACTTATTGTGAATCTTGTCTGCTTGTTCAAAATGTTTGTTTCTTTGAAGTAAGTTTGAAATTTGAAATAGATTGTACGTCGTGTAAGTTGAATAAAAAGGGAAATGTCCGTTTGAGGGATGGCCATGACCGCTGACCGTCTACCGCGTACTGCGTAGCCAGCAACTAAGACAGCTTCTTCTCTCGCATATATTACTCGCTGCGTACCGCGTAGCTACCGTTCTTCATTAAGGGACTCGATGTACATGTGGCAGGGTATTCTGCAGTTACTTCCCAGATGTTGCTACGGTCGAGTCACACATGCGGCTCAACCGCTCAAACAACAAAGCATCTTTAAATGCAAACGCAAGGAAATACACGTATAGACTACAGCAGTGCAGAAACATATGTCAGTGCTGGAAAGGGAAAATTTTTCCTTCTCACATTTGCTGTTGTGTTTGCATCTAAAGCAGGCAACTCAAATGCAGGCCCAAGGTTACAATACCAGGTCCATTCCGCCCATACATGTCTAATACTTTGAGGGCAACTCCACTAAAACAAGAAGATAACTTTAAAATACTGAACCGATTTTTTTTTCTTTAGTATCACCCAACTAGTGAACTAATGCAAATGCTGCATTTTGATTGGCTAAGCTACTAGAGGACTATTAGCAATTACAGTCCTCGAGTAGTGAAAAGCGTGACGCTTTCTTTTGTTTTATTCCCAAATAAATATTTCTTTAATTTGCATTTGCTAACTTTATTATTGCCTTTTCTGTCCGACTAGTTGGGTGATACTAAAACAATTAGACCCTTCCCCCTTAAGGACCACGGGTCAATAACCCATTCGGCTTCGCCTCATGGGTTATTGACCCGTAGCCCTTGCGGGCTACGGGTCTAATTGTTAATTAATCACTTCAGGTGTAACCAGTCAGCGCAGAGAATTTTCGTTAATTACCAATGTAATTATATACTAAAGCTGCATAGTGAGATTCATGACAATTTGCATACATGTCACTCAAAGCCTACATGCATCACTCTTTGGTTCACTCTACGGTTCTGGATAAGGTCATGGTTGGTAGTTCACTTTGTGATGCCTACACCAGGTAACATGAATATCATTACGAATGACCAAGTAGAGTAATCATGATAAAAGAACATTCTCGTCACCAGAGCCTCGGATCGACCCAAGGCTCTGGGAAACTCTGTGTAGGAGAAGATGCGCCGTAGGGTTCTTATAGCCAAAAATTGGCTATTTGAACCTTACGGTGCCTGCTAACTCCTCGTGCTAACATGAATGCACCAGTTAGAGACACGAAAACCAATGAGAAGACACTTGTTTCAGGGGTTCCCCAGAGCTCTTCTCTCCCGCAGTCAAGAGCTCTGGGGTCGAGATTGGATGAAAGAAATATCAAGAAGTGCCAGTAGTTTTTTAAAAATCACAGACGTTTCGGGTGTAGAAGTTACTCCTTGCGCACTTAACACAACATCGCATCTTCATTAAGTTTTTTCGCTCGTATTTCGTATTTCCAGACTTTTGGAGTTTAAGGAATGTAATAAAAAATATATTCCATTGCGCTTGTTGGATAGGAGACTGGTTATAGCCAACTCATATCCAACGCGCGCTCATGAAATAATTGTTAAGTAGCTGTATGGACAACCCTCCTTGTTGAAGCCCTAGGCTGCCATTTTGAAAGTTAATCCCAATTCCCTTGCATAACTTTCGTTCTTTGCTGTGCATTTTACCTGTCAACGTCGCTTAAGTTTATGTTTCTGTGTGCTCTTCCCTTTGCGTTTGTGTTCCATGTCTTAACCAGGCTTTATAGAAGAGACTACAAGAAGCAGGCTTGGCGCAATGTGTTTCAATATGCTCCGTTAAAAACTAAATAGGACCTCACACAGTTAAGGTTGATCAGAGGTGGTTTTATTTCACATGATGAACACAGTCATGAAGATGGAAATTTAATACGCTTTGTCTCTAGATCGTTGATATTAACATCCTTCCCTTTTTTATGAGGTCGTGAAAACTCATCGAGAGACAGAAAACTCAAAATTTGTGTAGTAAAACTAGCTTTAAGTGACTAGTATGTCATAGTCCTGGTAAAGTAGTTAGTTCATCAAGAGTTCATCAAGAGTTCATCATATCACATCACAATAGGTGCGAATACACACACCCTGGTAAATGTCATTTCCCATGATAAATTATCCCGCGTTGCCTCACACTTGGGCTTTAGTATATCACGTTAACCAGTGATCACAAGTTACGAAGATTAACGAGGTAAAAGAAATGTCAAGCAATTCATTGGCAGGAAATTTAATAGCAAACAAATCTTTATTTATGCACAGATAACATTACAGAAGCATTACCAGCAACTATCAAAGCTATTCGAGGCGAGAATATGGAATTAAGACCAACGCTAACTGAGGAAAGGTTAATCACAACTTCATTAGCATCGTGATTGGCTCTTGTACCTCGGGCATCAAAACACCCTTCCAACTTACCACGTTAAATGTCATGGCCGCTTCGTTTGATCTTTTTGACGTATCCATGGAAATTTACCACCGGAAATTTACATTGGGAAATGTCGGTCACACCCACTAAATGCAGTTTCCCGTGGTAAAAGGGTCATTAACGCGGTGAAAGTGCCCCGTTTAACCGCACCTATTAGGGAGCTTAAGCACGCGCGTTTTTGGACGCGGACGGCAACCGGAAGAGAACATTTCGCGTACCAGGACAGTGGTGTCTCCCGGATGTTTATACTAATGATCTCTAATAGATAAAAGATACTTAGCAATGTAAATGTGGTTGTGAGAAGACAAGTTAAAAGGGAAAACAGCTCACTTCCGGTTGCCGTCCGCATCTCAAAAACGCGCGTGCTGTCGTGGAACAGAGCATTGACAGAAAGACTTGGGGAAAAAACATTGGTGTCCGTATCAATCAATGAATCAATTTGAGTGTCAGTAAAGTATCTAGCGAAGGACATTACCCTCAGATTGGGGACACTTAATTAAATTTAACTAATTCTAAAATTAACAAACATCCTATACATTGTCATCAAGTTAAAACCTGCGTTTAAAACTATTAACAAGTAAAATAAAAGTTTAAAATTTTTTACAAACTCGGAGCTAAAACTTATGAAATATTTCGTCCGTTTTCCAACCGGACTTCATCAGTCAATGATATGAATGTTCAAAAGATGAATTTTAAAAAAAGGGCTTTTTTAAACTCCTCCTGGGGGTTAGAATTGTGTCATAGAAAGCTTCTCATTCGTAAACATTGTCTCTGTTTAACGCCGGTTTCGTAAGTTTAATTTGAATAGCTTCTTTTATCCTGCGTTTGAAGGTGTTAACTTCGGTTGATAGTACTTTTGTCTTATTTGGGTCCACCGAGTGGCCCTCCAGGCGACAATGCTCGTGAATAGCTGATGAACTTCTTGATTGGTGTTCTTTCACTCTGATTTCCAGAGAGCGGGCCGTTTCGCCAACGTACTCCTTGTTACACTTCTCACAATGGATCTGGTACACAGTACCGCATTTCTTGAGATTGACAGTTGTGTCCTTGACACGTACCAATTGTGATCTTAGAGAATTGACGGGTTTATGAATAAGTGTAACCTCGTGTGACTTGAAAGCTCTTTGCAGGCGTTCCGAGATTCCTTTGATGTATGGCGTTGATGCATAGATTTTCTTCTCGTTTTGAGGCTCTTCGGTATCTTCTGTTGTAGATTTTGGATGTGGTATTGTTAGCATCCATTCTGAATAGTTATTCATTTTTGGAGCTTGCTTGACGTGCTGTGTTTCTCTAGTTCTGTCATCGTTTTCCGTAACCAAGGTCTGAGCTCTCAACATCAGGGTGTTAACCACAGCTCTTTTGTGTTGTAGATGATGGTTTGATTGGAAGTTTAGGTACTGGTCCGTGTGCGTAGGTTTGCGGTACACGGAGATCTTGGTAGAACCATCTTGGTTAATACTCACACAGGTATCAAGGAAAGGAATCCTGCCATCCTTTTCTTGTTCCGAAGTGAACTGGATATGTTGGTCAATGGAGTTTAGATGTTCTGAGAAGGAATCGACGGCGTTTTCATGAATCATCAACATATCGATGACATCAACCTGACACTTACGCTTTAGGCTTTACAGTCTTTCTAACACTCTGTAACTCACTCAAATATGTATTTCTTGTCACTTACTCATATTTAATTATGCATGTTTTGCCTAGTTGTTATATAGTCTTAACGGTTTTTCAAATATTCTGTAACTTACGATGATGTTTGTAACATCGAAACATGTCTTCGAAATTAAAAAATGTCGTAACTTTCTTAAAGATAACGATTTGCTCTCTGCTGTCTCAACCTTTTAATTCTTTATACAAAGCATTGCTTGTTTTCTTATATGCTAATGTTCTCCTCTCACAATTTGCACCTTTGTTCAGACTCCAGAAGGACATGCCTTTTGTCAAATGTTTTTGAAGAAGTTCAATAAACTAGCAGGTCGTATTTTATTGGGCCTAAAATCACTTGGCTTTGCCTCGTGGATTAATTACGGGTTAGACACTGTTGTGAGTGTTTTGTTTTCAAATACACGCACGCGCTTATTGTACAATGAAAGAGAAATTTTCAATACTGCACGAAGCGAAGCTGAGTGCAGTATTGAAAATTTCGAGATCATTGTACAGTAAGCGCGTGCGTGTATTTGTAAACAAAACACGAACTAACAGTCTCTAACCCTTTTAATACTCAATTTGAGTTCACTGAGGGCGATAGCCTTATAATGGCTTCCTGCCCGACCTGTTTGAATGAGAAAACAATGAGCTCAAGAAAAGCAAATGAAAACAAGAACATTCAATGGCCAAGAATCTTTAATTTACTGAATATAAATAAATTTTCATTTTCATTCAACATTTTACTACCAATAATAAACAAAGCTACACACACTTCGACATCAAATTTAACTTACAAAAGAGAGCGAGAGTTGCCAAATTAATTTGCAAAAAACTCAGTTTTGCTCAACTCACCATTGGAAATAGACACACTCCAAAGTGGTTTTCCTTTTTGTGTTTTCCGGGATAGCAGCGTCAATTATTTCAGTAATTTAAAGTTGAAGAACACTGCACAGTTTTTTATGCGTTATTGTAATAACGCACTCTGTCACTTTGATGTCGCTAGGTAACGGGAAATCACGTGATCAATTTTAACCAATGACGCGTGCGGATTTTAGACAGTGAACGAAGATTGAATATTAAAACCTGATAAAACAATCCTGCTCGTTTATCAAACAGTACTTAAATGATAAACTCATGGGTCAAATCTCTGAGGTTATGTGGTCAGCAATCACAATGAATTATGAAGGTCTCGCACGTTTTTAACATAATTATAGATCAAAGAGTACTATTCATCAGACTCTCATGGATAAATGCCACGCGTTGGGTAACACTGGATGTGTGTATGTACAAGAGGCCACATTCGGCCTATCCTCTGGCCGATTCCTATGTTTTATTTAAGAAATGCTAGGATGAAGTTGAATCATCTTTGCTGGTTTTTTTTTTTTTTTTTTTGTAAAGGGTTGGTTTTTAACGAGTAGGAACTTCAAACTTCAAATCAGCGAATCCCTGATGAAACAAGTTCGTACATGTAAATGCCTTGAAGGTAATAGTTCATAATAAATATGTATTCAAATTTTATCTTGTCAGCCTCACAAATGTTTGTAAACGTTGGAATGCTGACGTCACTGAAAGAGTACTATTCATCAGACTCTCATGGATAAACGCCATGAGTTGGGTAACACTGTGGATGTGTGTATGTAAAATGAGTGATCACCTTTTGTAAACTTGTAAAGGATCTGGCTCAGTTAATGTAATATGGACATGACTGCAGTCTATTTGAGGTGGCTGAACACAGTTTTTCCTCGGTTAGTGGCATTCACTGAAGGTTGGCACGGATTTTTTGAAAACAAAACAAATATGGCGAGTATGACAAAACCTTTTTTTCTCCCTCTCGCGATGGTCTTGGAAACTTCTTTCTATCAACTTAAAATCAAAGAGAGCATCCATATTGAGCGGTTGAAACCCGAACTCAACAAACAAGTTGATCATGTCCGTTCAGCATTACACTTTTAAACTTTTGCCGTTATGTCAGTTGTGTTCTCTATAATATTGTTGGTTCGTTTGAATTTTACCTACTTGTAACGAACATTTAATCTACAAAGAATCATTGCATTGATAGTTCCGGAACATGTTCCGAAAATTCAAAAGTGTGGTTGTATTTTTTAAAATATTAGTAACACTTGTGCTATCCAGACCATTTGTAAGTAAGTTGTAATATAAAAAAAAAAATAAAAATGAAAAAAATAAAAATAAACCGGGATCCCCGGTTCTCAAGGCAAGCTCCCTAACCATTGGGCCTCAAATGCAACCAATCAGCGCAAAGAATTTTCAATAATCACCTCTGTAATTAAACTAAAGTTCATTATCGTTGTTATGATTTGATGACAACCAGTATCCCTGTCATAATCTCTTGTTCACTCATTGGATCTTTTTGGCCTTTATGGCACAATTAACCAGGACAGTTTCAATGATTTCATTATCTTTAAGTAACCCTAATTCCCCTCGCTCAAGTGATTCAATTCCCTTCTCAATTTCCTGATAGGTCATCTTGTACATAGGACTCATAAAACGACCTCGCAACATGCTATAAAACTTTGACTTTGTAAAACCACACTTGTATTCCATCTCTGACGTTTGTACCTCAAAGTTGACTTCTTCAAGCAGCTTACAAATTTCTTGGATCTTTTCAGGGGAGTTTTGTTCGGGAATACTTGTCGCTTGTCGAAACAACTTGTAACAGGAAAGACTCCGAAATATCCAAACGAGACACATCCCATCGGAGCAAAGCGATCGTTCCACAGCCTTGAAAACCGAAAGCGGGTCTAGCAAATGATGAACTGAATATTTGAACAACACACGGTCAAAAGAACCGCGAGGCAAAGCATCCTTGAAAAATTCTTCTCCGGTCTTCAAAACAGGAATGATACCTTCCCTCCCCTTAGCTTTCTCGAGCATTTCTGCGCAGGGATCAACACAAGTTATTGGATTCTTCAGTCGAGCAAATTTTGACATTTTTTCTGCGAAGCGTCCAGTCCCACCTCCGATGTCGACTATCACGTGATCAGGGTGTAAGTCTAAGCTCTCTATAGCACTCTGAACTTGTACGTCTTCAAATTCCAAGTAGTAATGGTCATACCTATCAGCTAAATTACAGTAATGATCTAAAAAACAACAAAACATGTTTTCTTTTAATTTAATAGACATTTACTAGCATTGAAAGCAAAAGCAATATTCATCCCAACGGGATATAACTGAAGAACACGTTCTCGCCAATGAATTCGCGATTATCCTGAACTTTAATTTGCTTTGAATTCACTAAATTCGTGAATTTTGGACACTGTGTCCCAGGACTTGAGGTATAGCAGCAAAAATAAGGAAATAAAAAATCATGGATTGGATTTGAACCAGGAGTTTCTACTCTGTAGGAAAAACGCTTCTGTCCGCTTTACCCCTGAAGATCAAGACACCGCCTTTTTCAAAAAAGCATACTACCATAAAATATCGCCGCTGAAGAGTTACCCTAACCCGAACCCTAAGCTAGATTAATAATTTAGGCCTAGGTTTTGATTTTAAAATGTTTAGCTTTGTCGTGAAATTTGGTAACTTTTGCAGTGTTGTTTGTTGTTTGTTGACGAGTGATAACACAGCATTCTCAAGTGTATTAAGGCTTGACCAGCCTAATTATTATGCATATTTTTATTTGAAGGTAAAGCATTTCTCCAGGGCCAATGAAACTTGGTAGGCAGTTAGTTATCGGTATTGTTATAACTTTTCCAAAATGTCCCGTACCACATTCTTGTCACGTGACCCGAAATCGACTTATAACAGTTATATTTTTTACTCAAAAATGAGGAACATTGAGCTTCATTATATCAATCTTGTTTCTTGACCCCTCTAAGGGCTTTGTCATGCCGCCTTTTAATCATGTCCACATGTTGAGAGCAATGAACAATTGAGGAAAATAGATCACGTGACATGATAAACATCCAAATATATACGGAGTACCACATTAAAAGGCGGTATTCGGTAGGCAGAGTTGTACTTAACCTGTTAATGCCAAACGTTTTCAAAATTTTGAAGTATAAATGTTCCCCATTTTTGAGTAAAGGATATAAACGTTTAAATTAACACCAGCACCGATGCTTCCCTTCAAATAAAAATAAGCATAATAATTAGATTGGTCAAGCCTTAATACACTTGAGTTATCGAGTGGTTAGGTGACGGGTGAATGAACATTCCCAGGTTCGAGTCCCAAGTCCATACACTTGGGTTTCCTTTCCAAACAAATATGACCATTTCCCATAATCCATATCAAGCTTTCAGTCTTTTGAGTTTACGGTAATAGTGAATTCTAAGCAAATTAACAATTCAGGATAATCACCAATTCAAGGGCAAGAACGGGTTGAACTGGAATTTACAAGTGACCAGCTCTCGTCTCCAGAACCCGATTTTCTTTCGGTCAGCACCGCACTCGCAGTGAAAGTCGATAGCTTAGTTGATGGCTTAGTTGGTAAAGTAGTGCTGCATAATCGCACCAGCACGATCTCTTCATTGAATTGTTAATTTGCTTTGAATTCACTATTATCTTGAATTCAGAAGACTTTGTCCCGGGACTTTCGGTAGCAGAGAAAATAAGGAAATAAAAAATCATATCCATGGATTGGATTTGAGCCTGGATTTTCGACCCTATAGAAACCGCTCCTTTCCGCTTCGCCACTAAAGATCAAGACAGCATACTCTCAAAAAAATCAATTATTTAGGCTCCCACAGTATATCGCTGCTGAAGAGTAATTAAGCCTTAGCTAGATTAATGATTTAGGCCTAAGCTTTGATTTTAAATGGTTAGCTTTGCCGTGAAGTTTGGTAACCGACCTTTTCTAGTGTTTAATATTGTTTGTTGCCGAGTGATAATAGAGCGTTATCAAATAGTTTTTAGAATATTGTCCCAGAGCATCTCGCGGTATGGTAGTTAAGTGGTTAGGTGACGGATTAATCAACATTCCCAGGTTCGTGTCCTATACACTTGGATTGTCTGACCATTTCCCATAATCCATACCACGCTTTCAGTCTTCTAAATTCACGATAATAGTGAATTCAAAGCAAATTAAGAATTCATGATAATAGTGAATTCAAGGTAGAGAATGGCTTGTTTTGAAAGTCCATTTTCGTAACTATTGGCAACCACTGTTGTTCCGGCAATGTCTGAGTCTGCGTAGACTAGTCGGAAGTCCGTGATTCGCGAGCTTCCTGCTTTGGAACTGGCCAGAGTCGTCCGTGTTCTTGGTGCTAACCAAAAAGAAAGCCGGCTCTGGCTCAAATTGCCTAAACCAAGAGAATATGAGTTAGGAGAGCGAATCCCTGTGTCCCGTGAATAATTATTCGAAATTTATTTTTAGCTGGCGCCCATGCTGCGAAAGTTATTTTAATCTGTTGTTACCATTGCGGTGCGGTCTACTTTCACACCAACTGACCAATAAGGTGTATGTATGTACCTAATTACAGGCGATTCATGGGGTTATCAGTCTTCGCTGCTTTTTTAATTCGCTGGAATGGAGTGCAGAGCGGAAAACGGTCAAGAATTAGTGGATTGAGGTAAACGCCCTCTAAAATTCGCTTTTATCTCGGAGCAGTTATCCACACTACGTAAGAACTTACCTTTCAAATCATGTTGCTCAAGGGTGCAACTTGCGTCAGCCATGTTTTTCCCTTAAGACAACAATGACCACTTACAACTTTGACTTTAAACGAGAGCTGGAAGAAAAAATGTCAATGGTGTTAATTAATACCGGGTTCGATTCCCAAGGTTGGGGTCACTTGTAGGTTGAGTTTGTTGGTTTTTTACTCTACTCCGAAAGGTTTTTCTTCGGGTTACTCCGATGTTTCCTCTCCTCAAAAATCAATGTTTGATTTTCCTGATAAATGCGAGGATCACTTTTCCCTTTCAAGGATATTTTTATGATTATGAAATAATCCGAGTATCCTAATATTTAAGATTTCTCTAATGGTAGGGCAAGGGTATTTTGCAGAACGCCGAACATCGTCAGCAGTAATTAGGTCTAAGTTATGATTTCTAAAGGGTTAGCATTTTAGCTATTGTTACGTTTTCGTACAATTATAGCCTTCAAATACTGATTTTATAACGTTCACCAAATACCCCTGCGAGTAACGTTAATATGCTGTTCTGGTAGGTAGTAGCCAAAAACGTGTCGGGGTGTGTCTTTCTTTTTCAAAATTTTTGTTTCAACTTTTGTCGTTATTCTCCTGTGGCACTTATTTTCAAGTGCTCGGCATCTGTCCTTCATTTATGGTGGAAATTAGTTCAAAAAATAATAATGATACTAAGGAAGCTACGAAAGGTCTTAGGGGCATCTTAGTTTGTTTTTCGAAATTACTGGGAAGATACTTTGTTGCCGAAGTAATGAAATTGGAGTTTTTGCGGGTATATGCTAACTCCCAGACACTGAAGAATCGCTGAGCTCCACATTTTAGGACAATATTTGAAGCCTGGTTTCCATATGATCTGCAACGGTCTGCGATCGGTCTGCGATACGATAGCAGATAGGTCTGCGCCACGTGGCAGGCATATCGAAACATTTGTCCCCGGCGTCTGCAGCAATCTGCGGCACACGGTCTAGATGATCGGGAAACTTGATACTAGGGTGCGTTTTTCTGGGAAAATCCGAAAACGGATTCTTGACTCCAAAAACGGATTTTGCGGTTTTTTTGGAGAAATCCAAAAACGGATCATGAATCCAAGGTATCCACACTCGAGGAGGATACTTCGAATCAAATCTAAATCCGGATTTTTTAGATTCACCACTTCAGCATTTTTTTGAGAAAAGATTTGAAAAAGGTATTTTTGACAAGCGGTTTCCCATGCAAAAATGATATACACAACAGCTACTGTACACGACAATTAAGCCCAAATGTTTTTCTTATTTTTACCGCACGATCGAAGACACCAATAGGTCGGAAATGGTTAGGTTTCCTGCAAATTTCACACCAGAAATTACACTAATAATATTGTGACTCCCTTTCCTATAGCCAAAAAAGTAAACTAGTGCAAAAATACCCTCTGTAATCGATTTGTACCTTAGCACGCATGTTTTTCGTCATTTATTTTCATTGATCTCTTAGGTTTTTTTAGTTGAAGAATTTCTCCGAAGCAAACCAGTTAACCGCTAATTTTTTGTTTTTGTTCTGTTAAATTGCACGCAACTTACGGTTTGTTTGTTTGTGTTATCATGGAAAATAATCCTTTTTCGGATTTTTTTTTTTTGGACGCTGAAGAATCCATTGATCAGAGATCACAAATCCGTTTTTGGATTTTCCCGAAAAAACGCACCCCTATTTCTTCTTTCCCGGCCATTACGACGCTTCCAACCAAGACAATTTTTAATGGAAACGTGTGCCTGAGATGATCTGTGTTTTATTGGCGACACACTATTGTCCGCCTTAAAACACGCACGTGTCATGTTGTGTCCAATCAGACTTAAGGTAAGTGCTTGGCGCCATTTTGTTGGAAATCCTCGAGCGGCGCGCCTTTTTCTCCTCTCTTCGCAGATGCTTCGCAAAGGATTAGTGGTACGCTTGCTTGCGATCCCTTCAGATTAAATGGCCACATTTGCCTGTGGTGTTTACGATCGTCTGCGATAAGACCGACGCAGACAGCTTCCGATCGTGTTGCAGACCGTTGCAGATCATATGGAAGCCAGGTTAATAATAATAATAATAATAATAATAATAATAATAATAATAATAATATTTTTTTATAAGGCGCAAATTCAACAATACAATTTTCAAATGTGTCTCACATATATGAGCAAAATATAATACTGAAGAATTTAGATCTAAAATTAAACTAACTTAACGTATGTGTGTAAAATATATCAAAGCTTTTCTTTGGACGCTTGAAAAAAAAGTGAAGTTTTGAGTTTCTGTTTAAAAGTAATAAAGTTCGACGAGCTCCTGACGTAATAAGGAAGAACATAAATGCTCTATAGGACGTTTTCAACCAACCTCAAGGGACACCAATAACAATAGACAAATGTACGACATCTGGTGGACGGACAAAAAAAGCTGATGAGAGATCTTTTGTTTTCGTCCACCAACATGGCGGCGATGACGTCACGTGAAAACCTCCTATCACCAAATGTAGGTGAGGTCTTAATCATGAGTGGCGATAGAAGAAACTTGTCATTAGATCTAAGACTATATTTAGAATACAAAAATTGGTTTTATCAACAGAGTTGATAACGTAAATTGGCTACCGTACAGAGATTCTAAAAGCTGACATTTCGAGCGTTAGCCCTTCACTCTGACGAAGGGCACGGTATAGTAATCTTGCCACCCCATTTTGAACACACACGCACGCACACACGCAACGCACGCACGCACACGTTCTAGTATCAGATCTGGCCTTTACAATATAAACTGAAAATGTTAATTAATTTATGCGGTTATTATACTGAGAACAATAAACTGCAGGCCTTAAGGGTTCATAAACTCCGTGGTAGATTAGAGAATCCACGTTCTGATCGCAAATAGTATTCCCGGCTGGTGCAATAAATCGTTTCAGCTTTTGTAGTTAATGCAAGGGAGTGTAAAAATGTAAAATCTCATAACGAAAAGAGTTTCTATTATGATACGAGAGACTGTTTACAGACTTTCACCCAAGTACGATTTCATCCCACACCTTTATTGTCACTCTACGCACTATAAAATGAGTCGCCATATAATACTTGTCAAAAAGGTACAAAACATCAAGATATGCCATTTACACGATAAGACTGACATAAATATGTCAAGTGGTTTCACATGTGCATCAAGAATGAAATACATACGTCAAACTTCACCATATTAACATGAAAAGGCTGATCTTTACATGCTAAACGATGCTACGCTTACAACAACATTATCTGATACATTTACATCAATAATTCTTTAGCCATATGTACATTACGTTTCCAGATATATAAACATCGTAATTCGAGCTCCACGCATCTTGTTGGGCAATAATTGGTATATGATGTCGCTTATGACTTCTGTTTTTGTTCGAAATCATTCACGCACCACTGATTATCCAAGATGGCGGCGATCAACAAACAGCGGGGGAAGCTTTAAAAGCCTATTACTAAGGTGAGAAAAGATTTGGGTCTTCATACAGGTACCGGAAAGCAATTTGTTTTTGGTCACTGGGATTAGTCTTTCTTTGGAGTTGTTTTGTTTTCTCTCTTTTGTTTCTTTTGTTTTACGTAATTTCTGCTCCGGTACTTGCAAAGACTGCCATAGATTATTTTAAGGAACAACAGATAACATAGGGTAGGGGCGTAGCAGCCAGAAGCCTGGGCTTACAAACAACTTCTGGACATAATTATCCGAATATTGAATTATTTCTCTTTTGATTTCGCTTTTTCGTTTATACAGGAAAGGACCAAGGAATCAAATCTATGAGTTTATTTTATCTCGCGCGGCTGTTGCAGTGCTTTACCCAAACGTTAATGCAGCACTCATCATTCTCCTCACAATGCCGGTTTCAACGTCCATCACGGAATGCTCCTTCAGCTTCCTTCATTCCATGCGCAGAGTAAAAACCTACCTGTGTGCCGCGCCATGAAAACGAAACGCCTGTCTTCTTTTCCTCTGATGTGTATGTACTGAGGTATGACTGGATGATGACCCATGATTTTTGCGGCAGAAAGAACAGGCTCCTTTTATATATCTATTTATTTATTTATTTATTTATTTGTTTGTTTTATTTATATATCACTATTTAATGGCAACACATTACAAAGGAGTTTCCATATGGGTTTCCATAGAACGCCATAGGGATCCATGCGACTCAACAGAACTGGGGTTTTTGTCGAAGAATTAATATCAAGATACGCTGAGATTTCTCAAAATGTATCAGTGGTTTTCTGACCATTTTGCAGACATCTAGAGATGTAATGAATTCAAGAAAAACATCTTTTTTGTAAAGGAAGTCGCGCTGATATTAAAGGAAGAGCCACTGAGACATGATGACATTGAACAAAATATGTTCCTTGTTTGTAAAGCCATCCAGGGTTACAATAAAATTCACAAAAACATCAATTTACATTAATTAGTTAACTTGTAAGTCTACTTTTGAATCCTCTGACTTCCAAGAAATCGCAAAGTTTGGAATAGGCTCTTAAACCAAAACTGGCTAGCAACGCCCCTAGTTAGGTGCTTTTTTATTGAACAAATTATCACAGAGCTCTGTGGGCGTCCATGGTTTGCTCGGCAAAATATCCGCACGAGAACAAAAGAAATATTTGGAAGATGCTGGATCGAATGTTCGATGCCCTATCAAACCAATTCCAACGTTATCCTACATGTTGAATGGTCATCATACGCGGTGGCCAAACGCTTAAGTGTTGGCTTACTCAGGAAACTTGTGCGAAGTCCGACATTTGGAGCATTTATTACGTTGGTAAACGAGCCGATGAGGCATCACACCTACTATATTACAAATTACATTAAAATACTACATGAATAAAATATGAACACAAAATACATATAAATGCAATATGCACAACCGAAAACGTATTTAACGGGGTTAGCTCACGAGAGAGCAGAAACTTTCTCCTTGAACCCAATGAATGACTGAGTAGTACCTGCTTTAGCAGGGAGTTGGTTTCAGTCTCTGGAGGTTCTGGGAAAAATGAATATTTAAAAACATTTTGTGAACTATAGGGCAGTTGAAAGTTAAATCACTACCATTAAAATTCTTATACTGACCAATTCTTCACATATGTATTTGCATTTTTAGACCAATGCCTTTTCCCGTTAGTCCGTCGAACTTGCCGGGATGAGGCCAAACCAATCGCTTGACAAAATGAAGGAGCGAGAAACTTCTCGATTCCTGTTATGGCGTTACACCCGACGTGACAGCCTGAGCATACATAACATGTGCTACATTATCATTCCCACATGCATTCTCAATACTCAGCTATATCTAATCTTTTAATTGTGGCACTTACTCTTTGTAGCGATTCCTTCACAAAGTGTACACGTTTTTGCTTGGCAAACGTAATCCTAGCTATGTTGTTCTCGTATCCAGAGTTATGCATTCAATATCTAATTTGAAAACGTCTCACGCGGAGAAAATCCACGCTCCAATAGCCAATACACAGAGGAAAATATTTTCTCTATCTGCCGGTTTGCAGCGAAAGTTCAGAGCCCTGAAAGTAAAGATAAACGGCCAAAGACCCGAAATTTCCTTTCGTTTTTTGACACTCTTGGTAGACGAGGATTAAGCCGGTTAAACAAGAGCAAGTTTTGCTTGCCAAGTGTCATTAGGGCCGTTTGCACGAGACAAAGTAAGCCGCTGCTTACACTGGCGGCGGCTTACATAAGACGCGAACACCCTGTTTAAATGGTTCAAAGTTCACGGCTTATCCTGGCCTAGGGGTTTTGGGCTGTGCTTATCTTGGCAACGGCTTACCTTGGACATGAAAGTGCTCGTATAAATGTACTCCAGCAAACAGAGCTCAATAAGGTCTGTGCATGGGCGAGACTCTGCCGCGTGGTCCGATTTTGTGGTTTGTACATGTTGATTTTTTGTTCTGTTTTTTCGACGTTTTGTTTGTCTGGTTTGTGCCAAGAAATGGACCTTAGAACTCAATGGATTCTTTTTTATCGTCAAGTTTACGTATCAGGAATAACAAGAAGTAACACATGGCGTGCTACTTTAAGGCGGCTAAATTTTTGAAGAAGACCATTTTGCCAACGTTCAATTGGCCTTAATTTTTCGAGATACTTATTTCTTTCCTCCAAGTTCTAAGCAATTTCCTTATTTTTTTAAACAGCCACCTTATTTTTTAAGTTTAAATACCAAAAAAAAAAATTACCCGCGAATCGCAGCCATCTCAAACCGCGTGTCTGAACCCAGGTTCCCATTCGCTGAGCTGTGACGTAGCCTTTGCGTCGGCGGCTTCGTTATTCGGCTCTGTTACGCCAGCGCTGTCCGCAGCTTTCTCAAGCGGTGAACAGCTCCTGCACATGCGCTTGTTTTGTTATCATAGCCCAGACTACCTTTTTCCTCCCTTTCTTTGGCCTGGCTAGCGAGAGCAATGAATCATGCGAAGAAAAAGATTTGACCAGTTGGCTGCGAACGTAGCCGCGAACCACTTATGCGAGCATTTCGCGTTATATGTAAGCCGCGCTCGAATAAATGGCCCAGTTCGCGTCTCATGTAATCTGCGGCTTTTATAAGACGTGGATTTTTTTTCTCGTATAAACGGCCCTATTGAAAATTTTCATTGGGTCGAGTGTATGAACGACAGGTTTTCTTTGACGAGTTTTGTCTTGACAAGTTTTATTTGCTTGTGTGAACAAATGAACAAACCTTCCTTTGACAATTTTTAACTGTGGCCAGCAACTAAAGTACACAGCGGACAACAAAAGCAGTTTTACTTTCCGTTCGTTTAACCATGGCTTATGCGTATTGGACGAAAGAGAAAAAACGTTGGCGGCTTGTGGTGTGAGTTTTGCTTGAGCATTGGAAGAGAAATCTGAATTGAAAGTGGTGGGTTCACCCTTGGGCAACGCCAGTTTGCTTTAAAAAGCGCAGCTTTTTCTTGTTTCGATTCTCATAGGAATCAACTTTGGTATTCCACAAGCGTGTCTTGATCTTAGAGATTCCAGGAGAAGAGATGTAGCGGCAGAATCGGTCCAACAAACAGTGATTTTCCCTGCCATGATTATTCGCCATAAAGCAAGCGCGAGAACAAGACCGCTGAGCGCCTACAATTTCCCATGCTCTTTTTCTCGAAATGCTTTCCTTGGTGACCCGTACATACCAGCACGTTCTGCAACTTGGTAAGTTTTTTTTTTGACAAGTGCACTTGTTCAAAAGCTAGAATGTTAGCTTTGGAACAAGTGCACTTGTCAAGGAAGAAATCGAGAAGTTTTTCTTTATACACACCAGCATGCAAATAAAACTTGTCAAGGAAAACTTGCTCGTCAGGGGCTCGTGTGTAACCGGGCAAACGGTCAAGGTCAACCAAGGGTATGACCAGTAAACTGAGCCTCTTTGAGTCTGAAGGTCACACAAGCCGGCCAAGTTAAAATCAAACAAAGAATAATGTGTGGTGACGATACTACAATCCCATCGGTGAAAAGAGCCAGTGTCTAATTTTAAATCAGTATTTTTCTTTGTTAAATAAGATTTGATAAGAACTACTTATCAAATGACGTCTAAATTTGTAGTTGAGGCTGTACGTTCTCATGGCATTGAGTGTCGAAAGTAATTAGCGAATTGCTTTGGTTTTGCGTTACTTCATTCCACTTGGAGACTAATTGTCTGCTGCCGGTCCTACCCCCGAATAAAGGAGGAAGGTTGGGCGGGGTGATTGGAGGAAGCATCTTCCCGCACAAGCGCATCCACAAGTCCACATGGAGATCGACGGACCATGTTACCGAGGACCAGATTGACCGCATCTGCATCAGCCACAAGTTCAGGAGATTATGGAGAGACGTGCGAGTGATGAGAGGTGCGGACGTGTCATCAGACCACCATCTTCTTCTGACAGCATTGAGATTCCGACTGAAGAGAGTCACTAACGTCAAACACACACGGACAAAGTACCACAACGGACTGCTCTCTGCTGACACCATCCGCAAGCTCGAGGCAAGGAATGCTAAATACCGCGCTGAACACGATCCGAACGAGAGCAGCAAAGACGAGAGCCCAGGCCGAGTATGCAGCAGCAGACAGAGAGGTGAAGAGGAACATCGAGAAGGACAAAAGAGACTACATCGACGACCTTGCCAGCCAAGCCGAGACAGCAGCCTGGCAGGGAAACCGGAAGGACCTGTACCTGATGACTAAGAAGCTGTTAGGCAAATTCCAACAGACAGACAAGCCAGTGAGACACGAGAACAGAAACCCACTGACAACAACAGAGGACCAGCTGAAGCGGTGAGCGGAACACGTCAGGGAGCTACTAAACCGCCCAGCCCCACACCACCAGACATCGCGAACGCAGAGGAAGAACTATCCATCAGTTGTGACAAGCCCTCCATGGCTTAGATCAGAAAGGCCATCAACGCACTCGAGAAGAGGAAGGCAGCAGGGCCGGACGAGGTACGAGCAGAAGCCATCAAAGCAGACATGGAAACAGTGGTCGACATGCTGCACAGCCTCTTCAGCAAGATCTGGGAAGAAAGATGCCGAAGAATGTAGACCCCAGAAACTGCAGCAACTATCAAGGGATCATGCTCCTGTCAAAGCCAGGCAAGGTTCTCAACAGGGTTCTACCGGAGAGAATGAAAGAGGCTTCCGCAAGAACAGATCCTGTGCGGACCAGATTGCCAGCCTGCGCATCATTGCAGAGCAGTCGCTTTGAGTTGAACTCCCCCCTCTGCATCAACGTAATAGACTACGAGAAGGCTTTCGACAGCGGGGACAGAGAAACGCTGTAGAAGCTGCCGAGGCACTACGGAGTCCCAGTGCACCTACCAGGACATGAGCTGCAGGATCGCCCACGCCGACCAGTTGTCTGAGAGGTTTAATGTGAAGACCTGAGTACGTCAGGGGTGTCTACTGTCACCGTTCCTTTTCCTCCTGGTCATCGATTAAATCATGAAGACCACCACAACAGATAGGAACAACGACAGACAGTGGACGCTCTGGACGCAGCAAGATGACCTCGACTTCGCTGACGACTTGGCCCTACTATCACACAACCAAAGACAGATGCAGGACAAGACCACCCACCTGGAGATAACATCAGCCGGGACAGGGCTCAACATCAACAGAAAGAAGATGGAGCTGATCAAGATCAACACCACCACCAACACTCCAGTCACAGTCAGTGGAGAGCCCATCAAGTAGGTGGAGTCATTCGTCTATCTGGGAAGCGTGGTTGACCGACAGGGAGGAACAGACTGAGATGTAACTGCCAGGATCGGTATGGCCAGAGTAGCATTTGTCATGCTCAAGAGCATCTGGGCTTCCAAAGAGATCAGCACAAGAACCAAGCTGCGCATATTCAACTCCAACGTCAAGTCCATTCTGCTGTCCGAGTGCGAAACATGGCAAACGACAAAGACAATACATACAACAGAGGATTCACACATTCTTCAACGCCTGTCTGAGGCGCCAGAGAAGATCCGAAATGAGGACCTGTGGGAACGAGCGGGGCAGAAACCAGTGATTAAGCAGATTCTGCGGAGGAAGTGGGGCTGGATTGGACACACCCTTAGGAAGGCAGCGTCTAGCACCACACGCCGAACACTGACCTGGAACCCACAGGGGAAGAGGAAGAGAGGTCGGCCTCGCAACAGCTGGAGCCGAGACACTGAGGCAGTTATGAAACAGAAGGGAAGCAACTGGACAGGACTGGCCAGAGAAGCCCAGAATAAAGTGCGATGGCGAGGGGTTGTTGATGGCCTATGCTCCACCAGAAACGATGGGCTTGATTGATTGATTGATTGATTGATTGATTGATTTACTTATTTATTTATTTATTCATTTATTTATTTATTGCTTTTGGTTTTGCATTACTTCACTCTGTGATTGGTTCAAAGTTCTTGCGCCACTTCTTGAACCAATCAGAAGTGAAACCAAAACCAATCGTGGTTCGCACGTGCACATTTTCCCGCGTTTGTGTCAGCAGCTTCACCTGTTTCTCCTTCTATTGAGGGATAACTCAAGGCAAGGCAAGGCAAGGTGTCAGCTTGGTGTAACTACTTCGAATTTTGATTGGTTTACTGGATTTTTTTCCGTCCTTTTTCATTGGCGAAAGTAATGACTGGTTTTGGTTTTACGACACTCGATTGAAACTCGCTCTGTTGAGCCTGAAAACGTTGTTACCATGTTGTCAAAGTTGTTTTGTACACTAAGTTCGACTATTAACTGAGTTGATCTTCAGTGTATCATTCAATTAGTAAGTCACATTGTTGATGTTAGAAAAACGTCCCTGAGTACTTGGGTTAATTACCCTGTTAGACCAAAGTTTTACTTTTCAAGTGAAGCTATGATGTTCGCAGTTGTGAATGCACTTTTAACAGTTGCGTAAAAAAACCTGAAGAATTCCGACTAGGACTTCAACAGGGTTTGAACCCGTGACCTCGCGATACCGGTGCGACGCTCTAACCAACTAAGCTATTGCTGCGCAACTGCGAGGGTCATAGCGTCACTTGATTTCATATCCGCAGTTCAATATGTGATTCATTTCATATATCATTTCTTTCAGTTTTACTTTTCTTTTTCACAAAAACGAAAGAAATCAAATGAGTAAAATAAAGACGTTCTTAAGAACGGTGCCTACTATTGTTATTGCGCATACGTTCTACGCATCTCCAGATAATCGGATTTCCTATCGCCGATGCTTACTAATACAGGGATATTTTTGCGCAGTTTAAAACTATCCGGAGAAAGTAGATCTTAGTAAGTACTCTTGGTATCCAAAAAGAAAATTGGGGGTAACCATGCATTTTTGAGAGATAATGAAGCTTCAATTTGAGAAAGAACGCCATACATTGCTTTGTATTTTAAAGATTTTTACAAATATCATTCATGAATTATCTTTAAAAAATGCATGTTTACCCCCAATTTTCTTTTTGGATTTCAATAACACTTGTTAAGATCTACGTTTCCTGCATAATCACACACCGAGGCAAAAATATATTTAATTAGTAGGCAACGTCCTTAACTGAATGTCAGCGTCAGCATGTTCTTAACGTGATTTTGGTTAATCTCTTCCCGAACGTCCTTAAAGACCTCTTCATAATGGCCGCCAAATGAAATATTCTTTTGTTTTTAATGCCAGTAAGCCTTTCTAGCCTCTCTACCAAGAGCAAATTTCCAAAGAATGTCTATTCCAAACTGAGGGTAGTAGGTCTAATTAACATATATGCAAAATCATGTAAAAAATGTGGTACAGTTTAATGCTCCTAATCTGCTTATTAATAAACCCGGAATAAATTAAGAGTGATCAGGCATTTTTTCTTTCAAGCTCTGAATTAGATATACAAGGAGTACGAAAATTACTGAGTGAGTCCTAGTATACCGGAGCTCCTCTGTTACTTTTGTAAGTGTATAGCAGACTGCGTTGATACGACTAACATAATGTAACTAGTAGCAACTATCGCTAAGTGCCAAAGAGACAGTCAATGTAATACACAGTTTGCAGATTTGGAACAGAGTGCCATTTTTGGAACCCAATAATAGTTGTAATTTTCAAAGAACTGCAACTCAACTTATCAAAGTTAACAATAACGCAGTCACTTTGCATCGAAAAACAGTGTAAATTATAAATATCAACGTGTTTTGCAATAATGTTGAAAGTACTACTGTAATTTCTGAACGGCCGTAATTTTAACAGGAATGTACAATAATTAAGCTGGATAAAATCAATGCCATGAACAAAATCGCCAAAGTGTTTTCAGTGTGAAATAGGTCATGTTGCATGAAACATGACGGTTGTTTCACTTGTCTTACCACATACGGGGCAAAATTACTGAATGCTGATTGGCTGCGACGGAGAACATTTTTCCATAATCACGAGGGCTCTTTTGTTAATCAAGAAGGCATCATTACTTAATCCTGATTGATTAACAGTTGTTTATCAAGAGCAAGCGAAGTTGCGAGAGAATTTTCTTCCAGATCAAACTACTTTTTTTGTCCACATATAAATTACATTTTAAGCACTATTTCTGTTGACAGCAAGGATTTATTGAATTGAACTTTAACTGAATAGGAACGTGTTGATTGTCATCTG
>NC_090889.1:43279041-43284041 GCF_036669925.1 Montipora capricornis
AATTTTCTTCGTAGTAGCAAAAATTCTACAGATTAGCCGGTTTTTCACGAATGGTCATTGATTTAACGTCAAACCTCATCAAGAAAAACCATGAACATGGCAGTGATAATGACTTATGAAAAGAAGACGAGGCAGGTTCCTTGTGTTCACTTTTTCCATTGCACACAGGCTGTTTTATTGACATCGGCCAAGAAATAGGTGGTTTACTGGTTACAAAGGCATCAAAACAGTTTTCAATTTTTTAATTTCATCTCGAGCTATCACAAAGATATGGAGCCATTTATAAGCAAAAAGAATTGCCACACATGCTTCATTCATGACCAATACATGCATTGTCTCACTTGATAAGTAATAATCAAAAACTGAGGGGGCCTTTTTGCAAAATTTACTTTCAGCGAGAGATGGGGTCATGCTTGAAGTCCTAATTCGAAAATCCAACTCGAAATCCTAACTCGAGATATAAACTCAATAATTAGTCTGTCTCATATACCACCACTTTAAATTGTGCAACAAAATCAATTCCTATAGATAATACAGAATGTAAGGTGTGAGATTCTTGGTTTTGCAAAGGGTGTGTAATCCCTTTGATTAAAAAATCAAAAAAAAAAAAACTACCTCCTTCGTCGTATCTGCATTTCAGTTTGTCTCTCATATGGTATAACAAGTGTGTTATTTGGCAAATGAATTTGACTACGGCGGTTACAGGAATGCCACCGTAGATATGTTCCAGAAATTTGAAAAACATTTCAATTGAAACGCCAGTGCATTTATGATGGCAGTTGTTTGAGTTAAATGTGACTTTGTTAAGGCTAGAAAAATTCAGAAGTTTCCGTACTACCGTCCTGATTAAGGAAAAGTAGTCTTGAGATCTGAGTTAATAATTCAGCGCTTCAAGGAATATTTAACTGCAACAGCTGTGAATACATCCCTAGACATCTTTGGCTGAATTTCAGAAAACTTTGATGACACATTCGTCAAACCTTTGCCTTGAATCTCAGACATCTGTGACTACACCTTTGTGATGGAGACAAAAGGCTTATCAAATCTTTGACTTGAATCTCAAAATGTTTGGCGACACACCTACGTCAAATCTTTAACCTGAATCTCAGACATGTTTGACCACACCTTTGTCAAACCTTTGAACTGAATTTCAGAAAACGTTGATGACACATTCGTCAAACCTTTGCCTTGAATCTCAGACATTTGTGACTACACCTTCGTGATGGAGACAAAAGGCTTATCAAACAACACCTTTGACGCTTGTCAAAGGCAGAGTTAAAGCTGTAGTAAAAGTGGCCTTTAGCACTTGAGACTCCCGTGCAACGGGCATGAAAAAGATAATATTTGATGCCCTCAAAGGTGTGCGAAGGTACAAAAATTTCAGAAAACTTTGATGACACATTCGTCAAACCTTTGCCTTGAATCTCAGACATCTGTGACTACACCTTTGTGATGGAGACAAAAGGTTTATCAAACAACACCTTTGACGCTTGTCAAAGGCAGAGTTAAAGCTGTAGTAAAAGTGGCCTTTAGCGCTTGAGACTCCCGTGCAACGGGCATGAAAAAGATAATATTTGATGCCCTCAAAAGCGTGCGAAGGTACAACAAAGGTGGTCTTGGTCACACCTTTGACTGTACTTTTGATGCAACGTAAATCCAATTTTGCGTCCCGTGATTGTCTTTAATAATTACACGTCACTCCCAGTTATTTTAACATTGATAATCATTTTTAACGTTAGTCCGGCGTAATGCCAAGAGGAGTCAAGAATTCTTATATTGTTTAAGACTACATGGCGGCTGTTCGAGATATCGTTGACTATTGGAACCTGACAAATAAAGAAGCTTTGGTTCAATTTTGGCTCAATCTCGATAACGCTGATGCTATCTTCACTACTGTTGCTGTCCTGGCGACGATGGCGTTTCCAATAGCAACTATCGGAAATCTTCTAATCGTTTTGTTAGTTTGGATGGACCCTCTTCGGAAACTTCGATCTTCGCCTTCAAACTTTATCATCTTCTCCATGGCTGTTGCAGACCTCTTGGTTGGCCTGGTTGCCTGTCCACTCACTGCCTTTTGGGCTTGGGCCTTATTATACAAGTACACCAACACATCATTTGGTTTTTTTAAAGTATTTTACAACCTTAATAAACGTAAGTGTAGGTCATATACTTCTTTTCAGCATTGACAGATTCTTTGCTGTGGTGACTCCTCTCCAGTATCGGGCCAAAGTGACGAGTAAACGAGTCTGCATCGCTTCCGTCGCGTGTTGGATTTATTTCTTGTTGTTTGGGTTTGTGTTCTTCTTGTTAGAAACGCATCATGCGCTAATGGGAACTATTTACAGTGTACAGATCTTCTGTATTCTCATCTGCATCGTGATCATTAACGTTCTCACTTTGTGCCGCTTTCACAAGTATTCACCCAGCACCGAAGCACTGGATGAGCAGCATGCACGGTTTTCTCGCCAAATGATACTCCAGAGAGAAAGGACTGTAAGCAAAGCTATTGTAATTGTCATCTCTGCATTTTTATTGTGTTTCATTCCTTGGTTTGTCGTACTGATGATATTGTACATTTGCTTAACATGCAATTTCTCGTTGTTGATGCTTGTGTATTCTATCGCTGCCGCTGTTGTGTACGCGAATTCTGCAATCAATCCATTGTTGTACGCGTGGAGACTTCCTAAATATAGAGAAACCTTCAAGCACATCTTTAAAAAGCGAAAATGTTGCGGAAGGTATGAAACAAGACAGGCCGTGAATTGTGTTCAAGATACAAGGCTTTGATGGGGTAAATCTTCAAGAGCTCCATGAGGCAAACATTAAAACGAGGTTGGAAAATCTCCCGGAACAATTTGAGTTCATTTCTGCTAACCAATCTCACTACCCTTCCTCGTCGGATTCTAGTCTTTCTCAAACGACTTCATAAGTGCAACCGTGATTTGGGAGATCGCTAACATTGCACAGTGCGCTCATTAACAATGACAATAATGAAGAATTTTTATTCAGTTAAAATACATATCAAAAGTTACAGGTTATCGCATGAAACTAGAGTTAAGAAGGATTATAATTGTAATTGTTAACACTCTAATTGGGAAACCCGCGACACATATATGTATGTTACACGTATGAAAAACTCAGTATTTTCTACAAAAAAAATAATGTTCTATTTCGTGCAGTTAAATTGACGTCCCCTGTTCTTTTGTGGGGTGAAACGTATTTTTAAAATGCTTAAAAGTGGTTTTAGATAGAAAGAAACAAATCTGCTCAAGGAAAGTCCTCTCTTTAGCTTAAGAGAGAGTGGCTAGTCGTCTTAATCTGCCACACCAAACAAATTTCAAAACTTAAAAAGAAAACATGAGTTTCAGTGTTTTGAAGAACTTCGGACTTAAATGTCAATAATAAACAAACACCTCAAGTAAAAGCAATTGCATCCATTTTTTTTTCTTTTAGGAGAGTATTAGAACAGCTTGAGCCATGCAACGTGGTTTTACATAGAATGAAACAAATCTGTTGAAAAAAAGTCCTCTCTAGCTTAAGTGAGAGTAGCTAGTCGTCATAATTTGCCACACCAAACAAATGTGAAAACATGAGTTTCAGTGTTTGAAAAAAGAAATTTCCGACATAAATGTCAATAATAAACAAACATCTCAGGTAAAATCAATTATCTTCATTCTTTTCTCTTCAGGAGAGTATTTGCACAGCTTGAGCGATCAATTAAAGATGTATTGTATTGTACTGGCCAATATCAATAATACGTTAATACTCTTTGTTTCTTCCTCCAAATTTTACACGAGCATTGTTTATAATTTCTCTAGGGACCATTGTAAGTCCTCAGGAGAAACTGGAAGCGAAGCTTATGCATTGGAAGAGGCAAACAAACAGCATTACGGTATTTCTGATAGTGGCCAATTGTATCCATCATAGTGAATCCAAGGACCCCACAGCGGGAAACAACGAAAATGTCGATTTTGAAAAAAACTACAAACATTTGGTACTTAAAATGGAATCCAGCATGAAAGGGGCCAAGGATAATTGACAAGAACACACTTACGCTTTTATCGAAAATTACTAAAATTCATTTGATGGACTCGCTTGTCACGATGAGTTAAAAAATTCACAGGCCGCTTGAAACAACTCCGGGTGTTAAGAAAATTAAAAAGTCCTGTTCAAAAGTTAACGTGAGATCTTGGTGGATCATCCATAGGTGGCTATGACGTAATGTACAAAGGACCTCCAGTTGATAATAGTCGGGCATCACAACAATAGCCACGTTTTTTTGAGCCACCGACGGCAAAGGGAAGTGAAAAAATTTTCCCTAACTTTAACACTGTGGAATTTCTGGCAATTGAGTGGTAAGGAAAAAGCCTGAAATTGAACATTTCTACCCCACTAGAGCGACAGGGCCTGGATTGCAGTAGGTGTTTGTGAGGAATTATGGGTAGTGACTGGTGTATTTAAGCTAAGTACAGCACGTGATTAGTCATTCTAGGTCGACACCTTTTACCAGGCACAATTTTCAAGATCACCCAAGTATGTTTTTCCCTATTTCCGAATTCTGAACTTGTGAGAATTAGTTTCAGTTGACAGTTTTCTCAGTAAGGATAATGAAGGTCTTTTAGTTTCCATGAAGCAAATGCTTGAGAAATTCTTGTCCGTCATCAATCGAGTCAACAGTGAGTCCTCCGGTACACATTTGGTACACATTAGAAACTGACATTCCACGAGTCACTTCGATTCAAGATGAAGGCACACGAGGACCATTTTCGAGCTGGCTTACACCATAGAAGAAGCCAAGACCCCTTGCTTGGTTAAGTTTTTCTTTAAGGCCAAGCAATCTCTGGAGAAAGCAAACCCGGCCTTTGGAGAGCACCGTGTCCGTTTGTCTTCCAAGTTTCATACCGGACATCGATCAGCCGGCTGTCCAAGTCAAGTCGAAGGTGTAGTGATGTGCAATTTTGATTTTAGTACTTCTTTTGACTGTTTTACTGATGTGCATT
>NC_090889.1:43296541-43301541 GCF_036669925.1 Montipora capricornis
CATGTACTGATTCCTCTAAATCACTGATCATTTCTATTACAACTAAAGTGTGTGAAGAGTAAACTCATAAATTTGGATCTCTTTACTTACAAACGTCAATAATAGCTTTCTCAGGCATTTTCTGCATTGATTACAATAGTTAAAGTGACAGCATTTAACATTTTTACGAGGAATCAAATCATTTGTCAATCGTATACATACAGCTTGCGGTATGAGGCGAGAGCACTTGCTTTCCAAATCATTTGCTTCACCATTTGCTCTAAAACTTTATTGTTCTTCATTAAAGGTTTACCAATTTTTTCACAGGATTATAGCATTTAAGCCAAATTGAGTATCCTTGCTTCACAAATTGACTCGAAGGTGTGAAAATACATACAGGTAAACCGTTCCTCATTTTAAAGACAATAAGGCATCAAATCAAATGTTATTCGCTTAAAGTTAACGCTTACCGGTTTACTTGAGTTGTTGTAAGCATTTCCTTGCCTGGATCAGGATTTAAAGAGTAAAACTAACCAAAATATCGTGACCATGCACGAAAGTGTGATCGTAGATCGTTTGAATAAAACCGCCCAAAATCTGTAAGAGCTGGACTGGTTACCACTGACTGCTGACCAAAACGAAAAGGGCTCACTAGTTTCCAGTCCGGTCTTTCTGTTATTCAAGATGGCGGAGGATGACAATCTTTCCACGGATTCAATAAATGGGCAAGATTTGAAATATACTGGAGTTCATTGAAAGGCTTAAGTACTGAATTGGAGTGTGTAATGCATCATGTTCCTTTTGTAATAAGGCCGATTATGAGAGCATCAAACAAGGTAATCCGTTGATGATATTAATGTCACAATCTATAGAATACATCAGAATAAAAGCTTTAAATTCTTTTTCATTTCTCCGTGTACAGATAAAGGACATTGTTTAAGCAAAGTACATATATTACGAGTAGTGAATTAACTCAAAGAATATCGCATTCACACAGGCATGCTTTGAATAAGACCAAACCTTGTTATACATGTATTGAAGGTTGAAGTTAAAGCTCATTTTTTCAAGGCAACAGATGAAATCAAATCCTAAAAGGGCACTTTAGCTTTGATTATTGTCTCACTGGCACATTCAGTACTATTGCACAAAATTCTCAAGAATTTCAACTCACTCAAGGGACCCTCAAGTTGAATCATTGAGTGGAATTCGTAAAGATTCCCATAAAATCCCAGCTGTACTTTAGCATCATAGAATGAGATGGACTAGCTTAAATCATTTACATAGCTCTTTTATCAGAGACTCTGTACATCTAAGAATAATCATGCAAAGGTTTAGTCTCAGGTGTCAAATTTAGGAACAGTCAATATAATATTCATGTTCAAGTGTGAGATATAATATAATGTTTACGTAGCTACATTAAAGATACATGTAATTGGCCGTTAAACCATAACATCATCGTATTTTGCAAGACACCATCAAGATTGTTACTTGAAAGACAGTTCAATTGAGCCCACAGAGTTTGGTTAAGGTCACTGGTCACTATTCAGACACTGTTACACTAAATTGCAGTCAATGTCCGTAATCTTGAAGATCGACTTAAACATTTTTGGCCTGGAAATTCAAAAAAGCCTGGTCAAGCCTGGCTTGAATCTTAAGGCCTGGAAGGCCAGACTTTTTTGACCTTCAGATTTCTTGCATTCAAATACAGACTGTATTCACTCACATGAAAAATTATTCCAGCATCAAGCTCATTATCATGATTCGAGTGTATACTCAGCAATTCAAAAATACCTTTAAATTATTCTTTCCAATTTGATATAGTTATAAATAGACTATTTTATCCCTATTTTGAAGCTTTATGATGGTTGCCCATTTTAAATAGGTATTAAATAGGTTATTAAAAAATTGTTTGAAAAATTTTAATGATTCGAGTATACTCAGCAATTTGAAAATACCTTTCAAATACTCCTTTCAAGTTCAAACTAGTTTTAAATAGACTATTTTATTCCTATTTAGGAGATTTATGAATGCCATACATTTGAAATAGATTTCAACTAGACTATTTAATTACTATTTTTGTAAAGAATATTTCACAACCACTTTTTAAATCATCAACTTTTTCGTAGATGCCTTGTAATTAGTATTTAAATAGCATATTTTAAACTATTATGAAACATGTGTGGTGTATAAATAGATTGCAAATACCTATTTGGAACCTATTATTCTCAGAAATAGATTACAAATAGCTGAACTCATTCTATCAGTGGTCATTAACTAGTGTTTAACTTCTATTTAACTACATTTTAAATACATGGCACTATTTTTCAATTTTAGCAAAATAGGATTAAAATAGAATATGATGACCTTAAACTAGTGTGCAAATAGTTAAAATAGCATTCAAACAGATTCAAACCAGGTTAAAAATAAGGTTGGTTTGGTAAGGGTCATTATAGAAAGCAATCCCCAGACAGCCATTTTAGAGTTTTCACAAATCCTAAATCACAATGCTGGTCTTAACTTGGGATCTCTGAACTGGGTCCAATATAGTACTGCATGATAATCAAGTCTGTAAGTCAACTCTCCTTTCCATGAGCAAGTGCAGTCAGGATGCCACTTCACATTATTAGTAACAATGCATAACGTTTCCAAATGGTCTGGATAGCACAAGTGTTACTAATATTTTAAAAAATACAACCTTCCGTAAATTCAAAAGTGTGGTTGTATTTTTTAAAATATTAGTAACAACGAATAGTGTATAATTTGTGTTTGCAAGTACAGTGTGTATGGCATGGGGTGTCATTATAAACAGTATCACACTCAAATTGATGTGGTTACTATTTTTTGGTTAATGTAAGTGAGAGTTTACTACACTGGACTGTTTGGCAAGCATAATAAAATCCATCAATGTTTTTACTATCAATATTATTTAACAAATGTGATCCATAATGGAGCTTTACAAAGAGGTGCTAATTCTAGAAACTTAGACTGCAAGAAGAAAAAAATGTACTTTTGTAGAAACTTGCTTAGAACAAAAATGATTTTCATGCATTTTTCATAAACAAATTGAATCAGAAGAACTGCGAAATATTGTTCAGTAAAGAACTTTTGGATGACTTCGATTTTAGTTAATATGAAACAAAGTGTGAGGATGCACAGTGACAGTGTATGACTGTACAGCTTTGTATGTGATTCTTGGTAACAATATTATTTTGATATATCATACTGTCAAAATGGCCACAATATTGATCAGTAAAGAATATTAACTAAATGATGCACTATATGCATGCAAATAAATGCTAATGGTTGCTTGCTTTATACATGTACAACAATGAAATGTGTTTTAACAACAAAGAGTGTACGCAACCCAGTTCAAAGATTTCGTTTTGGTTGGCCTCACTAACTGAAAGCCTGGAATATAATACGGACACGAACTCTTTCAATTTAATTTAATTCCTGAGTTATGATGCACTGCTAGATATTTCAAGACTGTCTTGTTCATACCTGTGAATGTCAGTTAATAGGAGAGTTACACTTTAGATTAGATTGAGTAGAATCAAAACAACTGATTTGTTCAAAATAATTGTCAAAGGAATGAGTTCAGTTCTAGGAAAAACACAATTTCCTTCGTCTACGTTTAGTAAGCTAGACGATATTTTAGACTGATCTTTCATTGTAAGCTCTTGTAATGACGCAAGCTCGAGTTCCATCGTCCCCTTTTTTTTCATCAGCAACCTTAGCACGGCCTTTCGTCTGTTGCAATGTCTCTGCTCAAAGCCTTATCATTCTGTGGAGAGCTGCTCCGCAGTACCGATAAACAGTACTTGTATTTGTTGTATTTAAATTTATTTAAATTATCGGGGATCTTTTGTTTGGAGCTGTCGCTCTGTTAGATTACCCGGCCAATCTGGGCTGAGTCTCCGATGTACCAGTAGACGACTTTCTTGATTGTATATGTGAATGCACCTTCGTATAAACCATTTCGTGAAGTACGCTTAGAACCGCGTGAACCAATTCGTCCTCGAACCGTTGTCCAACCAAGAATCGTTCGACAGTTAAGCGTTCCTGGGATGATTTTCCGTGAATAAAATTTCCAAGTAGTTTCATCCAGGCAACCGAAAATGCAGCTTTCCTGTTCTTTTTGTCAGGTACGTAGGAACGTTCTGTCGAAAGCATTCAAAACTTCCGACAAAAATCCCACAATCAGTATCTGAAAATTTCCTTTCTGTGGCTCGCTCAGCACGTGCTTTACAAAGCGTTGCCTCTATGGGAATGCACTCAGCTACCTGTTCAATAGAAAATATCCAAGACGTTAGGTCATCGATCTGATTATCCGAAAGAGCAGAATTTCCAGTGGGGCTCTTTTTCTGTTTGGTTGATTTGGTTGAAGATCGAGGTTGACTGCTCTTTCAGGCAAAGGACGAGAACGCACTTCCTTGCTCGATTTCCACCTCATCCTCTCTTACTTAAATTGTCGGAGTAATCTCTGACACGATTCATCCTCACTGCTAACACAAACTTCCGGTCAGGTTGCTGATTAAGTATGGACGCATGTGATTGATCTGAATTCGCGGGAAATTTGATTTAAAAATAACTCGGTTCGTGAAAACGCCGTGACACTTTTACATGGGAGTTGCTGGCTCCAACTCATGGGCTCCTGATAAAACCAAATTTTCTCACATCGATGGGTTACCATATTTTCTTTAAGTATGGTGCTCCGCGCTCCGCTAAAAACAGTGTTCTCCCCAGACTTCGCGCGTTTCTAGTTTTCAAGATGGCGGCGATGCACCACAACTTCTCTTAAAAGATATTCAAGATATGGGAAGCAAGAGCTTTCCTGTTTACCAACTACGGGAGGGTGACTGGACCTCACCAAGCACCTTCGCCATTGAAGGAATACCGATCCCCGCGTTCTTCGCCACAGAGCCAGCAGCATTGCACGATTATATAGTAAATTTCCAGACCAGATCTGACGATGTGTTCGTTGTGAGCTACCCAAAATCAGGTATGGAGAAACTCAGTTA
>NC_090889.1:43314041-43316541 GCF_036669925.1 Montipora capricornis
TCATCAAGAGTTCATCACATCACGTCACAATAGGTGCGGTTACACACGCCATGGTAAATGTCATTTCCCATGATAAATTATCCCGCGTTGCCTCACACTTGGGTTTTAGTATACCGTGTTACCCAGCGGTCACACGTTACGAAGATTAACAGGGTAAAAGAAGTGTCACGCAATTCATTGGCAGGAATTTAATAGCAAACAAATCTTTATTTATGCACAGATAACATAACAGAAGCATTACCCGCAACTAGCAAAGCTATTCGAGGCGAGAATATGGAATTAAGACCAACGCTAACTGAGGAAAGGTTAATCACAACTTCATTAGCATCGTGATTGGCTCTTGTACCTCGGGCATCAAAACACCCTTCCAACTTACCACGTTAAATGTCATGGCCGCTTTGTTTGATCTTTTTGACGTGTCCATGGAAATTTACCACAGGAAATTCACATTGGGAAATGTCGGTCACACCTACTATATGCAGTTTCCCGTGGTAAAAGGGTCATCAACCGCGGTGAAAGTGCATGCCCCGTGTAACCGCACCTAATGATGTCTCTGAAATACGTCCTGGGGGACGGTTTTGCGACTTTTGAGAAACAGGTCCCATGATATAATATGCAACAAATTATTTTCGTGGTACGAATGTATCGTGGAACAGTGCATTGACAGAAGGACTTGGGGAAAAAAACATTGGTGTCCATATCAATCAATGAATCAATTTGAGTGTCAGTACAGTATCTACCGAAGGACAGTACCCTCAGATTGGGGACAGTTAATTAAACTTAACTAATTCTAAAATTAACAAACATCCTATCCATAGTCATCAAGTTAAAAACTGCTGTTAAAACTATTAACAAGTAGTTAAGATAAACTTAGGCTCGATTTCCGCCGCTCACATTAGCGACGTCTGAGAAAAAATTGCAATAGCAATGGATTTGAGAGCCGTATTTTGACGTTGGTGCCACCTGGAAAATTAATTGAAGTTTCTGAACTCAGGCGGTATAAAAAGATACAATCCCCATTCTCCAGCTTCTCAAACACTTCTTGTTGTCGAAATCGTGGATGTTTCCTAATTTGAAAGCATTGTAAAGCTCGAACAGGCCGGGTCAAAGAACACCGCCGCAGCCAAAAAATGTGATTTATGCCGGACCGATTTGTGCTGGCGAGTTTCTGACTGGCGGAGATTAACAATGGCTCACCTCACGCGTCCAGACGTCATTTCGGGAGTGAGCGCTGGCTCATTTCCCGAAACAGTGGCTGGTAATCGAGCCTAAGATAAACCATAGTTAATAGAGGGCAATGGTTTGGAAGCTCGGCAAACATCAAAGGGGCAGAAAAACATGCCAAGATTTAGGTTGGAAAGTCCACGACCGTGCACAATCTTTTATTTTGCGCTCATACACTATGCATGATTTACGTAACCAACACTTTTCTATTGGTTAGTTCCTCAGTACGGAGTAAACAACTATTGCGTTTTGTGCACGGTCAAAAAAAGAGAAAACCTACAACAAAGAAATTTGTTGGGTTTCATAACCATTCCCCTCTATTAACTATGGATAAACTATGTAACCAAAAAATCTCAATTATCATTTCAAAAATCATTGCTAAATCATAAGTGAAACAGCCTATCAGGTCAGCGTAAAAATGTCACGTGCATGAACTTTTTTAAACCAATAAAACATTCTTCATTAGAATTCTTTATACAAAGCATAGCTTGTTTTTCTTGTATGCTAATGTTCTCCTCTCACAATTTGCACCTTTGTTCAGACTCCAGAGTGACATGCCTTTTGTCAAATTTTTTTGAAGAAGTTCAATAAACTAGCAGGTCGTATTTTATTGGGCCTAAAATCACTTGGCTTTGCCTCGTGGGTTAAAACCTGATAAAACAATCCTGCTCGTTTATCAAACAGCACTTAAATGATAAACTCATGAGTCAAATCTCTGAGGTCTCGGTTTCGCAAGTTTTTAACATGATTATGGATCAAAGAATACTATCCACCAGACTCTCTTGGATAAATGCCATGCGTTGGGTAACAGTATGGATGTGTGTATGTAAAATGAGTGATCACCTTTTGAAAACTTGTAAATGCTGTGCACGCGCACAGTGCCTGTATGGTTGCTGCAATCTAAATTCTCGTCAAATAGCCTTAGTTCTGAATGACTCGGAGATTTGACAATTCTTCAAAAATTCTAATAAAATTCCCCAGGGTAGGAACCTAACATCAATCAAAAGAGTCAAAGAAGGCCCCACCCAGGGACAAAGAATCTCAACAAACAATACTATAATTTCATATAAAACAAATAAAAGAACATTTGAAACTGGGTATGCTCATGATTTATGTTCTGCATGTTGAAACTCGTCGGGTAAGTGACCTGTAAAATACGTTGACCTTGTGGTGGAATTCGATTTTAATCATTTAAGGATAAAAACTTTATCGGAATAGACAATATCTGCTTCGATGAAAGTTTAAGTTTTCGAATTATGGCGGCGAAAACAAATAA
>NC_090889.1:43321541-43341541 GCF_036669925.1 Montipora capricornis
TACCCTTATGAAGCTCAAGTCGATAAAGAGCACCATCGCTGAGAAATAAATGTCTCCTTCGTTTAGACTTCTCAGAAATTTAATTACCCATTTGCATCCAAATTTTCCTCTTAAACGAAAAAAAAAAATGTTATTTCGAAGACTACTTCCAGCCACTGCACACTAATGGCTGATAGTGTCCAATGCCTCAGCCAATCAGATTACAACATTTGCATTAATATACTAGTAGAATTCTACTAATTCTTGTTAGTCAAGAAGTATTTGAAAGAAAACTTGTTGTCCATTTTTTGCTTCATTATTCAGTGTTTCTTCACAAAAGGCTTTGGTCCTGAACTCCAGTGAGAAGTTTATTTGTATAGTTATAGCAAATGTATTGTTTGTTTCATTAAACGTTTGGCTGGAAAAAGTATTTCTGCCGTTGTGGATTCATCGCGTTATGTAAATATTACCTAATTTACATGCGTGGGTTGAAATTTGATATGGGAGCAGTTTTCATAACGATGATAGAAATTCGTGCCGTTTAGTAGTACGATAATTTGAGACGGACAAACACTTACCAAAGGCAACCCAGTCTACGCTCACGGAGCTTCTAGTTAACTATATTTGCATCGGACCAACGTGAGTTAATGTAGGACAAATAAAATGTGGTGTGATCAGTGAACACGTGTGGTCTTTCTTTATATATCTCAGTAATCAAGAGGGCATGACCACTTGATCCGACTTGTTGATAGTTGCTTAGCAGTGAAGCATTGTTGTTGAAAATTGGCCATTTGTTTGATAAACGCAAGCGCCCTAAAAGGCAATTAAGGATTAATTCGTACAAGTACAACTGTACAAGGAAAGGTTACGTTTATACAAACGTTGGCCGTGTAGCGCTTATATATTCCACTTGTATTTTCAGAGTTTTTTCTAATTGCAAAGCGGCAAGGGCAATTTCGCAACAACAACGAAGCATTATTGTTGAAATTACTGGTAGGCCCTTTTGCGTGATAAATGCAAAAACCCTCGAAGGGAATTAATTAAGGATTAATTTTACTTTGTACTACTGCATGGCTAAGCGGCAAGGGCAATTTGGTGGAATCGAAATATTATTGTTGAAATTAGATCCATTGCGTGATAAAGGAAACTAACCACGTGGACAATTAAAATTTACTTTCACTTGCATTTTCAAAGTTTTGAATCCCCAGTTGCTAAGTGGCAAGGGTAATTTCGTAAAAACTTTGAAAAGACACGTGAAATAATCCTTAATTGAGATCTGGCCCATGAGATTCTTTATGCGTATCCACGTTTTCCTAACTGATCTCGCTCTTAATAGGCCATTTCCGAGTTCATGTCTGTCTCCTCTTCAAAGCCAGTCTAAGTTCAAAGTTTTTGTGATGGTAATTAGTTCAAGTTTATATAAATGAAAACTAATTTACATATGAAAAATTCGCACTTAAACTCGCTTTGAAGAGGAGGTAAACATGAATTTCGAAATGGCCTGTTGTCGACGTTTTACAAATCGAAATGGCTGTCGATGTAATTTGCATGCACAACAAGCTCACAAAGTCCATTGGTTTATTTTGAGCTTCTTCAATAATTATGAGATGTTTTCTTTATGTTTCGCGGATCAGTATTTAGTGCATTTCATATATGGCCAAACAAGAAACTTGCCTAACTTTCAACGATCAGCCAAGATCCAGGGGCACCCAATGAAGGTGTTTCGCAAAATGTCTGTTCTGCAGTGAAAATGCAGCTGGCTGGCAATATATTAATTTTCATGAAATGGTATATGAAATGAATCATATATGAACTGCGGATATGAAATCAAGTGAAGCTATGACCTTCGCAATTATGAGAACAATTTTTGCAACTGCGTAGAGAAGCCTGAAAAAATTCAGGACTTCAACGGCATTTGAACCCGTGACCTCGCGATTCCGGTGCGACGCTCTAACCAACTGAGCTATGAAGCCACTGACGATGGGAGCTGGTCATTTGTGGGTTTTAATGGTCCCGTAAGGAATAAATCAATGATGAAATGGTATATGAAATGAATCATATTTGTACTGCGTTTATGAAATCAAGTAAAGCTATGACCTTCGCAGTTATGAGAGAAATTTTTGCAATTGCGTAGAGAAGCCTGAAAAATTCAGGACTTCAACGGCATTTGAACCCCTGACCTCGCGATGCCGGTGCAACACTCTAACCAACTGAGCTATGAAGCCACTGACGTTGGGAGCTGGTCATTTGTGGGTTCTAATGTTCCCGTGAGGAATGAGTCAATGATGAAATGGTATATGAAATGAATCATATATGAACTGCGGATATGAAATCAAGTGAAGCTATGATCTTCGCAGTTATGACATTAATTTTTGCAATTGCGTAGAGAAGGCTGAAAAATCCAGGACTTCAACGGCATTTGAACCCGTGACCTCGCGATTCCGGTGCGACTCTCTAACCAACTGAGCTATGAAGCCACTGACGGTTAGAGCGTCGCAACGGAATCGCGAGGTCACGGGTTCAAATGCCGTTGAAGTCCTGAATTTTTCAGGCTTCTTTACGCAATTGCAAAAATTGCTCTCATAACTGCGAAGGTCATAGCTTCACTTGATTTCATATCCGCAGTTCATATATGATTCATTTCATATACCATTTCATCATTGATTCATTCCTCACGGGACCATTAGAACCCACAAATGACCAGCTCTCACCGTCAGTGGCTTCATAGCTCAGTTGGTTAGAGCGTCGCACCGGAATCGCGAGGTCACGGGTTCAAATGCCGTTGAAGTCCTGAATTTTTCAGGCTTCTCTACGCAATTGCAAAAATTGCTCTTATAACTGCGAAGGTCATAGCTTCACTTGATATTAATTTTCATACTCTAGTTTTTGCTGAGAAACTTTAAATACTTTTAGCATTTCAATGCGTGCTGGCTGGATGAGAACAGAAACAGGGGGAGACTGAAGGAGAACTCCTTCCTCTGCAGCCTCCGGGCAAGCCCCGTGCATTCGAACTTTTGTAGGTTAAATCGTTCAAATTCCCGTCCCTGGCGGCCAAAATGGTGTTCCTTTGCCCTACCCTATCGTCAGATTTGTCTGTCAAAGCCTCCTAAAGAACAACCGTCGTCGGCTCCTGTCGTCTTTAATGCAGCTTGTGTATAAACATGCCAACACATGTTTGGTGACCCCCTTATATGATGATACCGTTTTTACCAGGCTAGAGCAAGTACAAAAACACAACTTTAATATTAAAACTATTAAAAGTGACATGAAATTGAATTAATTAAGTCGGACAATGTCAATACGAAAGTGTAAGCTGGTCTAACTCCGAAACATCTGAAAAGTTATTTAACGAGCGTACTATATATTTATCAACAACAGAGCCTAGAGCGCTTACGACTGCATGTATTTTAAATTGTTCAGAGTCGGTTGATTACCTCGAACAGAAACGTAGAGCTTTATTAATAAAATGGGGATGTAAAAACGTACGTCACTTATTCTATGACTAGTTCCGTGAGCGGGCAAGATGAACCAAATCCCGCGCTATGATTGGCTACCCGAGCGGGCAAGATGGAGCTATACTGGCCTCTCTGGATTTCTCGCTTAGTCCCACAAGATCTTTTTGGTGTTTTATCCCATATATAAAATCCTTTATTGATTAAGCTTGTTCGGTCAAGATGGCTGCATATTGGCCTCGTTCTGTTTTTGCGTGTTTATGGACCTCGACTTCGTCTCAGTCCAATATCCAGCCAGCTTGACCTCACGCTTTGTCAATAACCCATATATATAGCACTCTTATGCAGCCAAAATTCCTTTGAAGACCTTCCCTTGAAGACAACTTTTGAAGACCTTCAAGTTTTGTAAGCCAATCGCTCACAAATGCACTATCTCTTCCTTTAAACACTCCCATCTCGTCCAAACACGTGTTTAAAGCTGTAAGCGACTTCGGCGCCCGAATTGAAAATAATAAATAAATAAATAGGCACGCATTTGTTTACACGCGCCTATGTAACTAGTCTACATATTCTTGGTTTGCACGTGACGTCACAAAAAAAATACAAAACTAAAGAGCCTTTTGAGTTTTTATCTCAATCAGCTACAAGAGGTTTTAGAAATATATCTGTTTGCATGTTTCGAAAATAGAGCACAGTATGTTTCGAAAACAGAGCAGAGTATTTCACAGTGCGTGACATGTTGACGGCTTTCGAAAAACATGCCAGTTGCATAAAAACATCGATTCACCTCGTGGTTTTGTGGCTTAAACAGCCAAAATACTAGGAGACGTGTCTATGCGAATGTATGTACTAAATTCCAGATGTTTCTACAGGTTTCCGGCCGCCATGTTGGTGTACTTCAGCAGTACTAAACTCTACAAATTTGAGTAGTATATTTTGCTGAATAATTCAATTACGGAATATCGCACAGCCCTGAGACTTGGACCCGTTGTTTATTTATTCCTCTTCTATAACATTTCCATTTCTTGACTCAGTTTCGTAAATGGTAAGCGATTTATGTTTTCACTTGTGTGACGTGCAAACCAAGAATACAGGTGAACACAGATGTCCCTGTGAGTTCAAGACTAACTGAACTCACAAATCTTCACTGTAAGACTAAGGTTCTAAAAGAAAAAAATATGAAGGGTGTTAAACGCAATTTGTAAAATATCCATCACATCACACATCCGCCATAATTTGAATGAAGGGGGTAGTTTGGGTAGTTTCTAAAGAAACTGTAGTGCTGCGTCGGTGGGGAAGTAGTATACAAAAGATTCTAAAAGCTGACGTTTCGAGCGTTAGCCCTTCGTCAGAGCGAATAGAGGAATTGTGGGTTGCGTGTATTTTTTAGAGTAGAGTAGGAGCTACGCTATTGGTAAAAACATGGTAACGTGAAAAATAGGAGTATATTAGTTAAATGAAAAGCGTTCCATTCGCCTGAAAAAAATGGCGAGCTCCAGCAACGATTCACGTATTAAGTACTAAAAATAAAGATTCGGCGAAAAAGTGAATGTGGAATCTGTTGTTGTGATAACATAGCAAGAGGACAGAGAAAAAAACGTAACGATCCAAAGGATAAGAAACGCAAGGGGTGACAGGCCACACTGATTCCCTTCCTGTGTGAAGACATGTATATAACCTTTTATAGTTTTGTTCTAACGAGCAGATCCTTCAAGGATTTTCCTTTTCATATGCTGCATATGAATGATAGGTTGTTCTTTAAAAATTTAGCGAAGTAGGGGTTATATAGTAGGGGTTTATATTACACCTTTATATTATACTACACAGCTTAACCCATCCATCCTCGTATTACTCGGTGCCACGGACTGGTATGTCGTTCAAAGATGTAAGATTCATGACCCCACTGCCTGCTGATACGCTTACCGAAAACGAAGAGGCCTTAATATACTATAGTGTCCCGGTTTGAACCGGCCTAGAACAGAGCAAATACGGACTGAACGAGAGTTTTTCAATAAAAGAAATTGTTTCCAACACGATGCAAAGCCCGAGAATTTTGTTTATTCAAGCAAACAAAGGACATTTGAATGGTTTTGTCTGTGTTGTTTTCGTCATTCACTCGCACCTTACAACTATTATGCAGTCCGTACGATTCTCAGTAAAAGCAGTATGAAGCCAAAAATACTAGAAAATGACGCAATAGTGGAATAATAAATCCCGTAATGAAAGGTTTTACATACCATCCGTGCGGACGTGTTGCTTATTTCTCGTAACATGTTAACTATTGCTGTATTTTGTACCTTATGATTACCTGCATTTTTTCATAGCTTAATTTTTAAATTGTACGGAGAGCTAACTAGAAAACCTATTGGTCCACTTAGCTCCCCAGCTCGTAACTTACTAGCTAACTAAAAGAAAAAAAAAACTAAAATGCTACCGAAACTTCATTAAGAATTTCAAATCAAATGTAAACAACAATATGAGCTGAATAAAACATCATCATCATTATTATTATTATTATTATTATTATTATTATTATTATTATTATTATTATTATTATTATTATTATTATTATTATCATTATTTTCTATTCCCCATTACGATTGGAAAGAATGAGTTTGAGTGGAATAAGTAAAATGTTTATAGCGGTATCATAATAAAGGAGATCTGCGGGACGAAGGTCGAAGGCGACCATGCAAACCCCGAGAAATTTTGATGATGACGTAACCGTAAGGCCGAATGGCTTTTGGCCAACTTTTCAAGTAAGCCAATATGCGAAATGTATTGCTACTTTAGTGGGAAGTTGCATGAGCTGGAAACAGTGTTTTTACTTTTCGCGGGAATTTGCATGGCCAGCGAATTACATAAACATAAAGTTAACATATGCTAATTTAAAGTTCCGCTTTCAGGCTTGCCTAAATATGTATATATATTAGTATTAATTTCTGCTAATTAATAAAACGGAAACTGAATATTTAAAAAAAGTCAGAGTGACGAGCTGATCCCTTCTCGCGTGCCTTTTAAAAGCAGGTGGTGACAGATGCTTGTTGCTGCTCGGATAGAAACAATCCTCCAGACGCTTTTCTTTCTTTTAGTCCTCATTCCTTGAAAAGGTATGTTCAAAACTAAATATGTTCTTAAAATGTAAGAATTAAGTATGGCAATTGTTAATAAGAAAGCACTTGGACAGGTTTGCAATTAATGTCGGTCTCAGCGCACTTGTTTTTTCGTCTTACCTCAAAACGCCTTAAAGGTTTTATCAAGAAATTAACCGAGTGAGTGCAAATTCTTGACAAAAATGTCTCGAAATTGATGTTTTTCTTCTGCAACCATAATTAAAACGTTGGGAAATTGAACTGTTTTTTTTTTCTAGCCCTATAAACCTCCGTGACAGTTTGAGAATGACATGAAATTAAAGTTCCTAGAGGTTTTCTAATATATTCCCAGCTACAGGAAAGGCATTTTTTTTTGCATGTCTTAATACCATGATTTACAACCTTAACACAGAGTAATCGGTAGGAACTATTGAAATTAGGTAGGAGAAAGAGGGAATGAAGGAAAGGGGGGGGGGGGGGAGGGGAGGAAGGGTTTAAACTCGAAATTTGCCTGAAGAGTTTTATAGATGGATGAGACGAAAGAAAAATATCGTGGACTAAAGAGGAATAATTATTACGTGTCTACTTTTTCATTATTCTTGTTTAAACATGAGCCCATTATTCCAAAAACTATTATTATTTACCTCTAGAAAAAGCAACTTATTGCCGCTTATTTTCCTCCTCCATAACTGTTTGTTTCAAACTACTATCGGAGCATATCTGGGACGAGTGCTCCACGGTGGTTTAAAGCTACGGAGATGCATTGCAATGCTTTCCCGTGTATGCTTAGATTAATGTCCGATGAGGAATCGATATTTCGCAACCAGGTTTTGATGATAAAAGGTTTGTTCGTAAAGCTAAGGAAAGCTAAGGTAAGGTGACATTGGAGAGACTATTCCAGTCGCTAATTTCCTTTATTTGTATATCCCGCCATCATACAGTGTTTTTAGCGTAGTAAACTCTCCTGAACTTTCAGAAAGTGGCTTGTAAACATAAGAAGTAAGTTCATTCCTCAGATTTTCTGCTAATAAGAATACGCCAGCTACGTTTATATTTCGTATTGCTGTGGCGACGGTGTCTTCGAGCAGGCGATTGCTGATTGGCGTCACTTTAGAACCGCTATCTGTGGTATGTTTCGTCAGTTTGTGTCTTTCAAATCCACCCTTGGTCTTGTACTTTTTACCACAGTCTTTGCAGATGACTTTTTCTTTTTGACTCTGTTAGTAAAGACAAAAAATAGCAGTTTAGATAAAGATCACATGAGACTCGATGCCTAGTACTCGTAAACAAACTAGTCGTTAAGCGCTCATTTACATGTCTTCACAAGCCTGGGAGAGAAAAATTTATACTTCATTAATAGCCGATGTAAAATGAAGATCTACAGTTTCGTCTTCTTCTAAAATCGCTAAAATAACTTCAAAATCCTCTCCCCATACGAAGATGTCCTCTATGTCGTCCGCCATGTCGTTTTTTGTGTGCACCTTCGCAATCACGTGATTGGTACCTTCAAGTTCTGAGAGCGCCTATTGTTTAAAATCTTTGAAGTTCGCCGCCTTTCATAACCATTCCCCTCTACTTACTATGATCCCGCATGACAGTTGGAAACACATTTATTTTTGGATTCGAATTTCATTCTTTTGGAATTATTTTTCTGGAACTGTTTCTTTCATTCTTTGATAACAAATATTATCAAATATTATTATGAATATCAAAATTCAAACCCAAGTAAAGTACGTCTTTTGAAAAGTGAATTCGTTAAAATATAAGATAAAGGACCAAAAACAAGTTAAAGATATTTCATAATGCACCAAAATATGACCCTTGAGAAAGACTCATGGAAAGATCGTTTTTCCTAAAAGCATTCCACCCTGAACTTTGAAACTAGTTCACCTCTAAATTAATAACATGACAATTAATAAATAATTATATACTCAAATAAATAAATTTTCCAAATGGTCTTGATCGCACATGTGTTACTATTATTTTTAAAAATACAACCACACATTTGACTTTTAAGGAACATGTTTGGATGTTTCAAACACCATTATCAGCTATAGTATAGCTGATAAAATTTACATAGGCAACAAAAGAGAGTAGTATATTTTGCTGAATAATTCAATTACGGAATATCGCACAGCCCTGAGACTTGGACCCGTTGTTTATTCATTCCTCTTCTATAGCATTTCCATTTCTTGACTCAATTTCGTGAATGGTAAGCGATTTATGTTTTCACTTGCGTGACGTGCAAACCAGGTTTTCAGCTGACGTCATAACCTTATGCAAATTAGGTTTCCGCCATTCTGGTGCCCCTGATTATAGGGAAATGTATGACATTTTGAGCGCTCACGTTCGAAGTCTTCAAATAATTCATCTTTCCAATGGATATTTCCCAAGAAAGCGACCCAAAATCACTCGACGAGGTACCAGTACTTTCATCCTACGCAAAAAAAACCTCGAAAGCCACGTTCGAGAGCGCTATTTGAAGAAGATTTTCTGTCGTTTGCGTAGACCCAGCGGCCATACGGAGCGATCAGTTTGGCTCCTCTAAAAGTCTCAGACTTGCATTCGTAGTTAGTTTTAGAGACAAGCTACTATACAAACAAGCAGTTTAAGGCCTTCAAAATTTTGAAAGCGTACAACCAGATGATTTCTGGTTTCGTTGCGTCCGTTTAAGCAAGGGAAGGAAATCGCGGGCAAGATTGTTGTTGTTTGTGGCCAAGGTGACTCGGAAGTTTGACACTCGGCGTCGACCTTATCTGTATCAGTTTCCAGTTGGATTTCTTTTAATACCTTCGCTAACTGCTATGGCCGCCAGATGAGAAGAAAAGGCCTCCTCATTCCCTTTGTTTCGATGATTTCCCTCTTCTTCTGTCAAAGTACTTGGTCGATTAGAGTCTCAGTCCTTCACCTTGAGAAGGTGAGAAGCTTTTTTCCTTTGAAATTCGTCCGATTTCCTTCAAACTCAGTCAATTTGGGCGCTCCATCCCTCGCATTCGCCTGCCGAATTTCAGCGAAATCGAATAAAACGCCTCCGAGTTAGACATTTGCTAACCTGAGTATCACAAACGCCTGATACTCAGGTTAAATTCACCTCATTAAATATTCAAAACCGGAGCACCTCATTTGCATCGGGCATATTTAATGAGATGAATTTTCGAAGATGAATTTCTCCGCGACGTTGTGGTTTAATCGGTCGAAATTGAGCACACTTGTTCGAGGGGTTCAAGCGCTTCGGTGGTGTGAATTGGGAAGACATCGGTGGAAACCCGGCCGAGAAACGCTTTATCGAAAAAAAGCCAACTTTCGACAAATTCTGACTCGCTCGCCTTTTACCCTAAAACCCTGAACCAACGCGTGCTAAATCGCTGCGAAAGCTTTACAGGATAAAACACAACTGTTCACAGCAAAAGCCGTTACTGGCAATCACCGCAAAATCTTTGATTGCTAAACCTATAAAGACAATTTCAGCAAAATAAGTCCAACCCCACACTTAAAGTTAAAATCTAACAGTAAACCGTGAGTCAATCGCTGAGAAAGCTTTTAAATTGTCCTTTGTTCGTTGTATCTGTCCCAGAGTAAGGCAGGCTTCCCAGAAACAAAGTCTTTCGATTTCGTGTCGTCTCGGCTTATCTGTGAAATCCACGCGTTTCGGCGATCTTCTGTTAGCTGTTTTTAACTTTCACCGTTCTTATCAACAACGATAGGTATACGGAATAGACTAATACCTTCCTTGTTTCCAGATTTTACTCCACAGCCAGGTATTATACAGAGAACCATCGCACTACAACTCACTCACATCTCTCTCTACGCGTCTCTGTTTACGATTCGAGGGGCTCCACAATGGCGGTTAACGACGGTTGTCAAGGACTAAGGTCACGTGGGTGAAAACCAAGAATAGGCAACGTACCTTGTAGAGTAGAGCCTGGGTAAGACGTAAATGTTAATTGGTTACAATAAAATTTGTATTATGCAATATGTAATTCACATGACTTTTCATATCTTTGTAAAATGTAAAGTAGGTGTACAGTTTGTGTTAGACATGTGTCACCCACAATGTTGAAATGTTAAACGAACAATTTTATTCAACATACCAAGTTCAATATTTTATTTACTGTATTAAATTATTTAATTCTTGCCTTTCTGTTCCCATCCCGTGAGGTGAAGCGGGGCCCCAATATAGTCTTTCCTAGATTAGTGACAAAGGGACTTTTCATGGGGAGGGAGGGATTTGTATGCATTTTAACATTTCAAATATGGTGAAATTGACAACAAAGGCAACAATTTAATGCCTTATTTATATGAATTATTTTATTTCTAGAATAATTAAGAGTAAATGGCTCATCGAAAATACATCTTCAGAAAAAGAATCTCTGTACTGTAAATCATAGAAATTATTTTCAACTAAAATCATTTCTGGTACATTACTTTATAGCACTTATTTATTGAACTTCGTATACAAGTATATAAATTGTTTCCAATAACTATTGATTATATCTTATTTTAAAATGATGAATCCCATGTTTTAATATACATTAATATTGTTTACCAGCAAACTGTCTAAATTTTCTTGAACTGGCTTGAATAAAATCTGCACAAATTGTTTTTACCAAACAAAGTGGGTCCAGGATTCTCCTCAACATCATTTGGTATTCTTAACAACAAAGTCACGCATACAATAATATTTCAGATAATACCGTCAAACTCAGTTTAAACGGCTTTTGTTTTTACAAAATTGTTGTGGATACCCATCCGGACACGGTATTTCTCGATCGTTACTCCCTTGATTGTTGGAACTAAATCAAACAAACAAGTTTGTAGCGTTGTTCGTTATTTTGTCGGTTGTGCTAAACGGGCAGCTGTAGTTTGTTTTGCCTCAACTGGCGAGCTTGTTTTAACCAGCACAACGGCTTCGTTTAACAGTTTTTGTTAATGAGCACAACGGCTGTGTTTAGCTTTTTCACAAGAACAACGACTTCGTATATTTATTGTGTTACACACACGGGGTGTCTTGAAAACAAAGACCCCTAAGACCCTAAGACCCTAAGACTCGAAAACGAAGAAAGTAACCCCAAACCCTCAATTTGGCTAACCCTAGGCCTAAAAACCAAGTTTAGGCCAAGTTAGGCCTGGGGTTAGGCGAATTGAGGGTTTTGGGTTGCTTTATTTGTTTTCAAGTCTAAGAGGTGTAGGGGTCTTTGTTTTCAAGACACCCCACACACAATGAGAATCTGATCGAAATGCTGATCTGCGTGACTCCCGCAGATGTCCCTGTGAGATCAAATCTAACTGAACTCACAAATCTTCACTGTAAGACTAAGGTTCTAAAAGAAAAAAAATATGAAGGGCGTTAAACGCAATCTATAAAATATCTAAAGAAACTGTGGTGATGCGTCGGTGGGGAAGTAGTATACAAACATTTTTGGTTTTATCAACGGAGTTGATAATGTAAATTGGGCACCGTACAGAGATTCTAAAAGCTAACGTTTCGAGCGTTAGCCTTTCGTCAGAGCGAATAGAGGAATTGTGGGTTACGTGTAGTTTTTATAATAGAGTAGGAGCTACGCTATTGGTAGTAACATGGTAACGTGAAAAATAGGAATATATTAGTTAAGGTTACTTCCCACCTTCAGATGCCAAAAAAATCCTTTTTCTTTTATTTGACAAAATTAAAGTCAGTCATTTTGTCGAGCGTTTACAAAAGGAAAATGTTAAAAATCTGAAAAAGCGGCCGAGTTATTTAGAAAAAAACGTATTTTCAAATAAAGTTAATGAACTACGAAGGTGTCATAATCTTGTCAACAGGCGAGAACCCTTGGGGAAATTTTCGCGGGAAAAGCTCTTCGCTCGTATTCATGTTACTTGCATATTTTTATTTACATTACATTACTTGACAAAATTCCCACGTGGAAGCTCTTCACGCTAATAACTCTTAATGGAAAAATCAAAAGCAGAAAAAAGTCCTTGGGTAAAGAAAAGAAAAAACCAAAGAAAGATCTAACATAAATTTTTGCCTCTGATAAAACCTAAATTTGTCATACATAAGGTTAAAACGAGGTTCCTTTATAATACATTTGCTAGCCTTGAAACAAAAACATAAGCAATCGCCTCGTAGCGTAATTTTCAAATAATGAAATCATGAAACCTACCCAAGGGAACTCATTTCAGCAATAAGGGCATTTCTTGCGAGGAAAGCCGATACTCGTCACTTTTCTGCAAAACGGGGGTGTTAGAAGCCATTAGAAGTGTCTGACGAACGGTGTCACAGCGTGAGTTGAAGTTTTGACACCTATTACTACTTTCAGGCCTTCTCCAGTTTCATTGACGACTTTGCGATTTCCATGCGATGGCCGTGGTGACAGCTATTTTTAGTTTTTATCGTAGTGGAGAGAAAAAGCCGATAGAAAGATTTAAGGGCGGGATAAGGGTTGAGCAAGAGCACAGATCTTTTCACTCATTCGGAAAAAAAATGTAATAGATTGTCTTGGACTCAACAACAAAGCCAAGACCTGAAACTTACCGCCTTTCAAAATTTAGTAGCAAAAACGGAAAATTTCGACCTATCGACCCAGCAGCAGCTGGACCTGGAATTGCCCATCTTGCTTGCGTAAGATGGGGAAAGCGAGCTAAAGTTTCATTAAATTTAAACAAAATAGGCAGCATTTGTGTATGAATGTACTCTGTTCCCGCGAATGGAGGCTGGCTTGTTACGGGCACATGGTCGAAATAGTAGTATGCAGCTGGACTCTGGAATGTTGTGATTCTGTCATAATTAAGCCAATGCTTTGTAGTACTGATCAGAGAGAAATGAGGGACAACCCGTAATGTACCGTGAAAACGAGAAGGTGGTTAGAAAATCAAATGCTGGGAAAGTTAGTGCTGAAAAGCAAAAGTACGTGGTAAAAAGTTGTGGCGGTTCCATTTTATGTAGACACTTTCGAGGCTTTCCGAAGGGGGTTCTGATGTCGCTTTGTAGCTCATTTTCCAGCCCACCTGTCGCCTATTTGGCTAGAGATAAATTTCGCTGTCCTTTTATCGCTGTAATACAATTGTCGCTGTAGCTTTTTCGCTAGAATACAAATGTTGGCTAAACGTGCTTAATTTTTGCGTCCTGTAATTTTGTTTAATTTAAAGAGTAAAACCTTCCTTCTTTTTATAGAAGATCAACTACGACTGAGATCACCATTACTGAGAAAGCCAGAGATGGACTTTTGAACGGTTTTGGTGATCTTAGCGACCTTAACGGCTTAGCCACAGGAGCCTCATTGTAATATACCGTGAAATACCAACATGTGTTTTTCTGGAAGAAAAAGAAAAAACATTTAAGGACGCGTCACCTCCAAGATTTGCTAACTGCTATAAATAGTTTGAAAAACAGTTTCTGCCGCGACCTTTGGCGCTCATTTTCTTCTCGGTCTCCGACCCCACACGAAAATAAAATGGCTGACAGTTCGGAAGTTATTACTGTGGCAGAGTTTGCTGACTAGTTACAGTCATTGCACATCACGCTTCCGGCATGCAAAAGAGGAAACAGTTTATTCCCCACCTTTTAAGGCCCGCCCGCCCGCCAGAATTGATCAGAAATTTTGTAAAATTCTGGGCTGTGAACCCTGGCTTACACAATTCGTAAGTAGGTTTGGGTGGGTTTATAACTTTGGGGGGAGGGGTGTAGGGGTGTAGGGGGTGTAGAGGGGCTATAAGCGGAAACGAGCGGTTAAGCCCTCGCAATATTAATTATTAATTGCTGTCATTGCTAGACACTGCTTAAGCTTAAATGCAAGGAAGACCGTCAAAACCCTCTCTGTAATTATTAGTCAGTAATTACTGGTAAACAGTGTCAGACAACTTACCTTTCCTTTCTTTACCCTTGCAACTCTTTTTGTCCTTCTTTTTGCTTTTTTGAGAATGCTGTGAAAACCAGCTACGGAAGTGTTTACACGGTCATCGAAATACGTAAAAATCAAGCAACAATTAAGCCCTCGCATTATTAATTATTAATTGCTGTCATCTCTGGACACTTAAATGCAAGGAAGACCGTCACAGAACCCTCTCTGTAATAATTAGCCAGTAATTACTGGTAAACATTGTCAGACAACTTACCTTTCCTTTCTTTCCCCTCGTGGCTCTTTTTGTTCTTCCTTTTCCTTTTTTTGAGAATGCTGTGACTGCTGTGCGATTTTTAAAAATGTTTTCCCATTTCACGTACTCTACGTTAACAAAAAGCGCCAGAAAAGCCGCACAGACGCGATAAAAGTCACCAAGTTACAGAGAATCATGACTGACGTGACTACGTGTCGACCTTTGAACCAAAAAAGGAAATAAGAGACATAAGACGCTTACTGCATAACAAGTGCGTCAAGTGTTTAATGATGGTTTGTTTAATAATTCTTTATTTGCACAAGAAATATACATGTCGCAAAACCAACAGAAGAGAAGATTTAGAGTCATGATGGCCTGGTCGGTCATGTCGCTGTCGAAATAACAAAGTGAAAAGATGTCGCTTTGTCGAAGTTAAAAATGGATTGTCGCTGTCGGGGTGGGGGAACTTCCTATTAAATGGGGATGTGCCGCTGGATGGGGTCGCATTTTTACGACTGGATTCACAATAATGGGGTTGCATTTTCAACAGAGTTCCCCGATAGAGTTACTAGAATGGGGTCGCAAATTGTCGGGGGTTTGGGGGTAAGAAAATTCTGGCTAGTGGGAGATTCACGGTAATAAAGGTAGTTACAGAAAGAAATGTAGCGCTGTTGATTTACTATTTACTAGTCGCATTACATTCCGTTTTGAAATACAATTAAAAGACTTTATGTAAGGTTTATGCATAAACAGAAAGTGACTAAGACGGGGTCTATAATTGGCCATAAAATAGACTATAAAGGGGTAGGGGTTCTGAGAGGCCAGCGGCACATACCCAGCGAAAATTGACCCAAGTACCTCCCCTTGCTCGGCAACCAATGGTCCCTAAGGAACTGTGTCCCGAAAGACACAAACTTTTGTAGACCATCTACTTAATGGTGTGAAGAGCCTTATGAGCAAAATCGAAATTATTAATCCACAGCTCAAAGATAACATTGACTGGAGAACTTTACTTACAACAATAGCAGAGGATTTAAATGCTCTTTCGCATTTTAAGCGCAAGACCTTTGATGCCCTCCTTCAATATGCAACAGACTTCGGTACAATATCAAAGGAGTCATTAATAAGTATAAAGCGAGAAACCAAATGGGGGGCAAACTTTACCCATCCATCCTCGTATTACCCGGTGCCACGGACTGGTATGTCGTTCAAAGATGTACGATTCATGACCCCACTGCCTGCTAATACGCTTACCGAAAACGAAGAGGCCTTAATATACTATAGTGTCCCGGTTTGACCAGGTTTGACCCGGCTTAGAACAGAGCAAATACGCAGGGAACGAGAGTTTTCAATAAAAGAAATTGTTTCCAACACGATGCAAAGCCCGAGACATTTGAATGGTTTTGTCTGTGTTGTTTTCGTCATTCACTCGCACCTTACAACTATTATGCAGTCCGTACGATTCTCAGTAAAAGCAGTATGAAGCCAAAAATACTAGAAAATGACGCAATAGTGGAATAATAAATCCCGTAATGAAAGGTTTTACATACAATCTGTGCGGACGTTTTGCTTATTTCTCGTATTATGTTAACTATTCACCATCACGATTGGAATGAATGAGTTTGAGTGGAATAAGTGAAATGTTTATAGCGGTATCATCATTAAGGAGGATCTGCGGGACGAAGGTCGAAGGCGACCATGCAAACCCCGAGAAATTTTGGTTATGACGTCATCGTAAGGCCGTACGTCCTTACGCTCAACTTTTCATGTAAGCCAATACGCGAAATGTCGCGCTACTTTGGTGGGAAGTTGCATGAGCTGGAAACCGCGTTTTTTTTCATTTTTTACGGGAAGTTGCATGGCCAGCGAATTACATAAACATAAACATATGATAATTGAAGAGGTCTGCTTTTAGGTTTGCCTAAATATGTATATATATATATTAGTAATAATTTCTGCTAGTTAATAAAACGGGAACTGAATATTTAAAAAAGTCAGGGTGACGACCTGATCCCTTCTCGCGTGGCTTTCAAAAGCAGGTGGTGACAGATGCTTGTTGCTGCTCGGACAGAAACACTCCTCCAGACGTTTTTCTTGCTTTTAGTCCTCGTTCCTTGAAAAGGTATGTTCAAAACTAAATATGTTCTTAAAATGCAAGAATTAAGTATAAAAATTGTTAATAAGAAAGCACTTGTAACTTTTCACTTGGACAGGTTTGCAATTAATGTCGGTCTCAGCGCACTTTTTTTTTCGTCTTACCTCAAAACGCCTAAAGGTTTTATCAAGAAATTAACCGAGTGAGTGCTAATTCTTAACCAAAATGTCTCGAAATTGATGTTTTTCTTCTGCAACGATAATTAAAACGTTGGGAAATTGAACTGTTTTTTTTTTCTAGCCCTACAAACTTCCGTGACAGTTTGAGAATGACATGAAGTTAAAGTTCCTTGGGACTTTCTAATATTTTCCCAGCTACACAAAAGGCCTTTTTTTACATGGCTTGATACCATTATTTACAAGCTTAACACAGAGTAATCGGTAGGATTTATTGAAATTAGGTAAGAGAAAGAGGGAAGGGTTTGAACTCGGAATTCGCCTAAAGAGTTTTATAGATGGATGTGACGAAAGAAAAATATCGTGGACTAAAGAGGAATAATTATTGCGTGTCTACTTTTTCATTATTCTTGTTTAAACATGAGCCCATTATTCCAAAAACTATTATTATTTCAACCTCTAGAGAAAGCAACTTATTCCCGCTTATTTTCCTCCTCCATAACTGTTTGTTTCAAACTACTATCGGAGCATATCTAGGACGAGTGCTCCACGGTGGTTTAAAGCTACGGGGATGCATTGCAATGCTTTCCCGTGTATGCTTAGATTAATGTCCGATGAGGAATCGATATTTCACAAGCAGGTTTTGATAATAAAAGCTTTCTTCGTAAAACAGCTGGAAAGCTAAGGTAAGGTAACATTGGTGAGACTATTCCAGTCGCTAATTTCCTTTATTTGTATATCCCGCACGACAGTTGGAAACACATTTATTTTTTGGATTCGAATTTCATTCTTTTGGAACTATTTTTCTGGAACTGTTTCTTTGATTCTTTGATAACAAATATTATCAAATATTATTATCAAAATTCAAACCCAAGTAAAGTACCTCTTTTGAAAAGTGAATTCGTTAAAAGATAAGATAAAGGACCAAAAACAAGTTAAAGATATTTCATAATGCACCGAAATATGTCCCTTGATAAAGACTCATGGAAAGTTCATTTTTCCTAAAAGCATTCCACCCTGAACTTTGAAACTAGTTCATCTCTAAATTAATAACATGACAATTAATAAATAATTATATACTCAAATAAATAAATTTTCCAAATGGTCTTGATCGCACAAGTGTTACTATTAATTTAAAAATACAACCACACATTGGAGTTTTAAGGAACATGTTTCGATGTTTCAAACATCATTATCAGCTATAGTGAATGTAACAGTAAATTTTTTACATGATCCGTAGATATATATAACTATCAATACAATGAACAAATTTCTAGTTTCTAAAGAAACTGTGGTGCTGCGTCGGTGGGAGAGTGAAACAGGAAAATGTGGTGTTATCGAACGTGTTGATAAAGGTCGAATTACCACCATGAACGATTTGGAAAACTGACGTTTCGAGCGTTAGCCCTTCGTCAGAGCGATGAGGGGCTAACGCTCAAAACGTCAGCTTTCCAAATCGTTCATGGTGCTAATTCGACCTTTATCAACACGTTTGATAACACCAAATTTCCCTGTATCAATAAAATGATTCTTTGTAGATTAAATGTTCGTCACATTCAAACTAACCAACAATAATAATAACAATGACATAACGGTAAAAGCATGAAAGTGTAATTCTTTCATCTTTTGAATTTGAGCTTGATAACGAGGCTAAAAAGGCAAGATTGAAACAAGAGAATATAAGTAAGGGAGGAAATTGCTGTGCCCCATGTTGATTATTTGAACTTTATTTAATTTTTAAATCGCGCCAATGATGTAAAGATTATTTTTATCTATTGTTCCCACGACTGCGCGGCCACTTTAACAAGAGTCAGCATTGAACTAACAACGTAGTATGACTAACTATAGATTTCACATCATTTTAATGGAAATAGGCTTAAAATTCAGGGGGGACTCATAATCTTTCCTGATATTTGTATAACTATAAAAGTGAAAACTATTAAAACATCGCACACACAGAGTGAACAGTATTAATTAATAACCACTATAGTCCTTGTGAAAACAATACTGACCTAAGTTTACTAACTTTTTTTTTTTTTCATTTTGGTTGTTCGACAGGTTACAAATGAATCGAGTGATTTGTCTGATAGCCTTTCTGATAGTAGCCCTTACAGTCCAGCGTGCTCTCGGTAAGTTTCCTCTTTAATTTTTCAATTTTACTCCTATTCTTTATACGATATAAGTCACGGAAATCCTTTGCTGAGAAACAAACGACGACAAAAAATTGACCATTGCATGAAGACAAAGAGGGGGTTTCAAACTTTCCTATCTATCTAGCTTTATTTAGACCCCTATGAAAAGGACCTGCCTAGAAATTGTCACCAGTTTCCACAAAAGTCTAATTTCACTATTCCAGTAGTTTAATATTAAGGAGGCTCCATTGGGCTTCTAGCAGTTTATATATGTTGCCGGTAAAATCCGTTCTCAGTTTGAATCCGTTTTTACCTAGGTTACATTGGTGATCCTCATTTGACCTGCAATCTTGGACAAAACTCTTGGGAAAAATTCTAGCCTAAGCATCATTTGGCACGCACTCACAAAATATATTGGTCCTCCCCCCCTTCCCTCCATACCAATGTTGATAATGTGATGCAAAATACTGTGCAAACCTTTGGTCGCTTTTTAAAACAACATTGGAATGGGGGGAGGAGGGAAAGTAGGAAGAATTTACTCTTTATCACACAGACAAATTAGAGCGTCACATTTTCCCAACGAGTTTTGTCCAAGATTGTAGGTTGAATACGCACCCAGATTAATTCAATAAACTTTTTTTTTGGAACTAAATTAAGCCTAGAGAAAACTTAGGGTCAGGTTAGGATTAGTTTTGGTTATTATACATGGATATCAATTGGCTTAGTACACAGAAGTAAATTAAATATTAATGAAAAGAACTGTGCTGAGTTCAGCATGTTCGTCGTTTAAGTGTAGTGGTGAAGACACAGGACTACAGATCTTGAGGGTCTGAGTTCGAGCACCTGTATGTGCACAGTACAATTCTAAGACTAAAGACTAAAGACTAAAGAGATTAGTGTATGAATAGAGAAACCGATCACATGATACGAAACATAAGATGTGTTGAGATGCGTTAGACAGAGGATGAGAATTCAGAGCACAGCAGTAAAAAGCAGAG
>NC_090889.1:43349041-43356541 GCF_036669925.1 Montipora capricornis
TGGGAATCATACACAATTTACATGTAAACAAGGTGTGGTAAAATCTGATATTATTTTTATTATCTGACCTCTGCTTTTCCTTTGCATGCTCTTTTCCTTGAGCTGTCCTTAGAGCACTAACAAAAAAAATCCCAGAACAAAAAGAGAAAGAGTTTCATCACTAAACTGAAGGAATACATACTAGACCCCTGCTACATCTGTACCTGAATGTTGGTGTGTAAACATATATAGGAATAGCAATAATAAAATGAAAATAATTAAAGACCTCATTACTCCATACTGAAAGTGCCAATTAAATGTTCAACATTTAAAAAATCATGCATGTATGTATCATGCACAAGCACAAGAAAGATGTCATGTCCTACACTGTATTACACTAGTGCCTGTACAGCACATTCATATGGGTGTACATGTACATGTGTGCTTGAGCTCACAGAGGATATTCATTTACACCCTCCACTTCGCCACACTGAGTTTCTCTAAAACATGTGTTGCCTGTGCATGAGAGTTAAGACTGAGAGTAGAGTTGTCATTTCTACATATAAACTCTCAAGAGGTTATATATAACACTCATACCAAGTCTGAGAGGTTGAACTGGGAAATGTTATTTCACCTGCTTTTGGTAAGCACTTGGCTTCCTTGAAGAACACACATAATGTTGCTTATGTGCTGTGCTTCCTGCCCTTTGTTTTGTGTAGAGTAACCTGGCCAGCACCTTCCACACCTTCCACCTATAAAACCCCATAGAGGATTTTTATCTGCATCTTGCAAAATTGTATTGCAGAGTTCTAAATTAACTCTGCTGTCTTCTTCCGTTGTCCCAGGACAGGCCTTTAGCCCTCCTGATCCTTTCCACTTTCCAAAACAAAGCAAAAAAAGAAATAGATTTAAACAACAAGGCATTATTTGGATTTACTTTTCTCTGTCAATAAACAGTGTACACCCAAAGGATTAAAAAACAAGAACATTTTAAACAATCCACAATCTGATTATCATCCTCTTGCCCCTGACACAAAAATTATTATTACATGGGCAAGGCATGACAACTGCTTGGAAAAAAAAAACAAACAATTGTTATATATAGCTGAATTTTCCCCCCAACAGGATGCACTCTCGTTGGTTACTTCAAGGTCACATGACATCTACACTGTAAAAAAAAACTGTTTTTCCTGCCAAAAGTCTCTGAGTCTCTGAGTCTCTGGACAATAATGCAAAATCTATGATGTCAGAGGGTAACAGTGCAGTGTTACCTGCAAATGTTGACCAACGACCGCCATTGCTGTTGCCGTTGCATGTTTTTTTTTTTGTGCTATGTAACAAATCAATTAATGACTGGTCCCTCAGGACACAGTTCATTTTGTTTTCCCTCAAATTTCAATGTTTTCCTCGGCTGCATCTCGGGGAAACATTGAGATTCTCAGGAAACAAAATTAAATGTTTCCCAAGGACCAGTCGTTAAATGCTTATTACTGACTATTCATTTTAAAGTGGTTACCCATAACAAAGAGTGTACTGTACATGTAGGACAAGTAAGCTTTAACAGGCAGATGGGCATCTAGGCATCCTGTGAATGCCCATGGTTTGAGAGGAAATTATTTCATAGTTCCATCAAATGTTGTCTTTTTTAGTTAATTATTGGCTTGAGTAAACTTTCTACAAAATATTGGATGCCAAATTGCTGGCTGCCTTAAAAATTCAATTCCACATGACCAACATTGAGCTTGTTGGATGTCAATATTTTCAAATTCTTAGCATAACACCAAGCAACATATAGCAATTATTTTACTGTAAGCGGTTTCTTGAACGATAATTTCAATTTACCTACCTACCTTGCCTTCCAAATTCAGTAACTTGACCTTGTTGTTAATGAGGTTGTAAAATTTGTTTCCAGCCATGATTTGCTCCTTGTGCACTCAAATTTGCCTTGCAGAGTTCAAGAAGTTCTTTCTTTGCCATTTCTTTCATGTTTTCCACTTTAGGTTGACTTTTTGTACCGTTATCGTCATTTTTCTAATTTAAACAAAACAATATCACATTCCTTTAGTGCTAAAAACGGGTACCATGCATTCAACAAGTCGGTTACCTATCCTAACTCATGTAAGTCAACGCTGCATCAAACTGCTGCCAAATTCATTGCATTGTACTTCATATATTAGTTCAAGCTTTATCTACCTTGTTCCATTTCCATTAGTACTGCTTTCAACTTCAAAATGGTACACAATGGTAGGTCAAGAATCTTAATCATGTCCACATTGTCAGCCAAGAGCTTTAAGTCATCAACTGTATGAAACTAAAACAAGGAAACATGTACAGGTTCTAACCCTAACCTTCAACAACATAACCATGCAGATGTTGAAAGCTAACCGTTTTAAAATGGGTGCTTAGGCTTAAACACTGTTTATGATCATCAATACTGTTTGAAATGGGAGCATACACTTAAATGCGAGAAACACAAGGCAGGTATTTCATGAAATCAAACAGGCATGAATGCCGTTGTTTGATAGCTGAACTGTATATGAAAGAATTAAAGACGAGGTAAGACTTTCTGAGAGTCATTGAAACTGTAATAATCATTCTAAGACTCCCATATGAATAGCAAATATATATAGGTTGGTGTACGAGTCCCGTCCGCATAGCCACTTTGTAAATTTAATCCATTACATTTAATCCACTATGGCATCTAAAATTTTATAGCGGCTTAATTTTCCCTGCTGCATTGCAAACCCAGGGTCACTTTACATGGCAATCAGGCTTGCTAAAAAGTTCTTTACCACAATAGAGTAAGACCTTTTCATGGTTTCTGACGTCATCTTGTTTGAGGGGGGCAAACGCAGCTTAGATTACAGTGAATGTAAGGGATCTTGGCCGAATTCAAACCTCTATAACTACACCGCAAAAAGGCAAATTTCAAAAATTTGTTAAATATTATTCATTTTATTACTATCATTCACACAATGGAAAATTACAGTATATCATGGCATAAGGCACAACGTCTGAAAATTGGACATTAAAAATCTCATGCTGCTTTAAATTTCGCGGGAATTTGCATAATTTTGTCAACAAGGCTTTATATGAAATTTACAAATTTTATTTACGATCATTATAGCTTGATTCTGATCGTCGTCGCACTTCACGAAAATAATCTCAATAGAAATGCTTTTTGAGAGGTATTCTCGCTATCCAAAAGGTTGTCGGACCTTTAAAATGGTTCAAAGTCGGCAAAATTCCCATACGTTCACTGTCACTTAAGCCTTGTTTACCCCCAACCAACCGTCCGAAAACTGTGAAAAGATCTATTGCATGTTAGTGAAGGTACACGCTTTTTGCAATGTGACCCCCCCGATTTTAAAACTATCTTCACGTTTCTTCGATTGATATCTCGAAACAAGCAGCAAGTTTTCAAGGTGGTGGTCAACGCTTGGATAGATATACATTACTTTGAGACGTTGAGAACATGTACATGTAGATGCTTTAATTTACACGAAGCGGGACGGGTGTTGCAGAATCGTTTTGCCCTTATTCAAGTCTACTGAATGAATTAAAGCTTCATGTTTTGATACAATCGATGTTAATCAATTAGCCTTTGTGCATTTTTTTTTTGTCTTGAGATGCGGACTAATTTCAGCTCCAAATTAAGAGACAATTATGGAGAGTTCAGTGACGTCTACTGTAAAGGAAGAGCCGGTTACAACATTTAAAGCACAACACAATGACAAAAAAAAAAAAAAAAATTACCTTACCTCAAAAGAAACACAACGCATCGGAGTAATCGAACTGGTTTTCAATTGAGCCATATTTCCTCGATTTTAGCGACAGTTATCCTGACGGCGATCGACAGAGATTAAAAAGCAGATTTTTGCGGCAAAAATAACCCACTGTGATTATAGAGGCGCGGTTACAGAGTTAAGCGAGCCTACACTGTCTCTGATCTGACAGCGTTTGGTTTTTTGAGCTTGAAATAGTCAGGGAGCAAGTGTCGTAAAATTAAGTCCCTTGGGAAATTAATGCTTAAAGCAAGCCACTGGTCTAGATATGTTGAGGGGACTTAGTGAACATGAAAAATGTTGTCGGCAACTTTGTGACCCGCACCGGCACGATTCACGGGGGATTAAAACACGTCTCATACAACATTAGCATGGAAACGACGCTACATCTTAATCGTCTTTATTCCCTCTTATATGTCAATATTTCATCACCAAATTGTAAGAATAGCTTTACTCTAACATTACACACACTTTTTTAGCTGGAAATTGTGATCACGTGACCTAAAGCATGAAAACGAGTCTAAATCCAAAATGTGCCCATTTTTTCGTATCTTGTTTTAAAATATCACTACCAAAAAGTAAGTTATAATGACGAAAAAAAAACATTTCATAGACTTTCGCACACAAAGACTGAAAACCTTCTACCACTTTATCACGTGATTAAAGACATGAAAACGAGGCTATATCTTTAAACTACCTTTTTCCGTTCTCCCGTAATGCAAATTAATGTCATTCACATGTGTGATAACAGATCATTTCAAGAGACAAAAATAGCAACCATCTAGACTTCTACACACTCTACAATCTTAAAACTGTGATCAGTCACCCATTAAAAGTGTGATAAAGACATAATTCACAACATTAATCGTCTTCATCACCATCACTTGCACTATCATAGCTATTGTCACTTTCATCATTGTCATCAATATATTCATATTCACATTTCACAGGGCATCATTCAGTGCAGGTTAGCCCAGACTTTTGGCATCATTTGTTGAGCATCACACAGCCATTTCACCATCTCAATAATTGCCTCTGGCTGCAAAGCACAGGGTCATGCTTCCGCAAGTTTTTCAGTGCAGGGATAGCCCAGACTTTTGGCACCCGATTTGTTGAGCATCATGGTCTGATAATTTTCTTCTCAATAAACGACACCTCTCTGGATGCTGGTGGAGCTGGTATAGTCAGACAAACTTCTCAACTCCCTTTATGGTATCTTCCATAGTTTTCTGTTGTGATGGGATATTCGGTTTTTACAACTTGTCGTTGTTGAATACCATGGCATGATAATGTTTCTTTTCTTAATCCTCTAAAAACCACCTTAGCACTGTTATTCATGCTTGTTCATTTGCCGGGGAAGCAATGATGGAGTTGCAGTTCTGAAGTTGGGGGGTATATATGGGGAATTTATGTGTTTTTGGTTGCATTGGCATCCTCCTTAGCTCTTGTGTTTCCTGATGATTCGGATAAGGTTGCGTAATGTGCGACCTTGACTTGGTTGACTATCCAATCTAACAGCGAGGAAGGTTGCGTAATGTGATAACTTGGTTATCTACAGACAAAATAATTTTATATTACAATCTAAAAAATAATCAAATGCGCATTACAAACATTACAAAAAATACAAAAATAAGAACCTTTTTACAATCACTATGGAATCAAAGACGAAAACTACACCACTTTACAACTGGTTATAAGAAAAGTAATTTGCAAAAAAAAAAATATATAAAAAAAAAATATCAGCTAACTGTACTAACAGAATGCCTTGCTGAATAAAAATGGCTTAAGTTTCTGTTTAAAATCACTTTTTGTGCGAGCAGGTCTAAAGCTTACGGGGAGAATCTTCCAAAGCCGTGGTGCTTCCGCCATGAAGGATCGATCCCCCATGGTAATTTTTGTGAAACGCTTTGGGGTGCTCAAAAAGAATTCACTTGTTTTTTCGCCGTAAATCATGATGGGACGGCGGTAAAACAGAAATTAAATCAATGAGATATTAAGGAGCTGAAAATAGTATCAAAAAATGTAAAAAATGATCAACCAATATCTATGATATTTTAAAAGGCTTGTTAACTAACCTTATCTGTGGAGTTGTGTCTCTCTAGGATCCGTCTTCTGGTAGATAGCCATTGCGGTGCCGTGAAGTGTGTGTTTTCCATCATTATCCTCTGCAAAATCAACGTTGTCGATTGCAAAAAATACATGTCTATTTTTCACAAAGTTCTCGGGGAGGTACATTCCGCCATGTTGATTCATGCGCTCAAGAACACTTTGTTCTATTTGGGCTTCGATTCTAAGTAACCTGTTGTACTCAACACTCATTCCAAAACCATGAAGCATATTTACGATCTCTTTGCTTCTGATAGATTGTCGTTGAGCCAAGCCAGCAGCCAGTTGTTGAGGCATGTCCCTAGAAGATTGATTACTTTAGACTTGGTGTTGCTTTTTTGTCTGTCAGTCAGGAACATACTTACGGCAGTTTGTGCCAAGCTCATTGCTCGCTTGTGGATTTCGTTTGACTTGTTACTGGCGTTGATGTCAGTACTAGGCCCACTTCAGCCATCTACTACAAATGAGTGAAAAAGCTCCTGTGGTAGATGGTTGCTGTTTAAATCTTGAAATGATCCAGTAAAGACCCAGTTTTTTTGCACTGACTGATGGATCTTCTAAGGAATTTCGCAGCATCAAATAGAGTTTTCATTTCCTGGTCACTAACATCAATGCTACCCTCTGACTGCTGGATTGCAAAAAAATCACGTGTACTCTTGATGGTTACTCTTTCGGACTCGTTGACTCTTTTGAGTCTGTGAAACTCGGCACCTTGTATTTCATTCAACAAATTAGTGCCAGTGTCGAAAGTCTGGGCTTGCGCTTTGCGCATGCTCTGATGATGACGAGCCCCGTGAAAATGCTTTGCAGGAAGATAATAGTGATGAATATATTGTTGACAATGATGAAAGTGACCATAGCTATGATAGTGCAAGTGATGATGATGAAGACGATTAATGTTGTGAATTATGTCTTTATCACACTTTTAATGGGCGACTAATCACAGTTTTAAGATTGTAGATGGTTGCTATTCTTGTCTCTTGAAATGATCTGTTATCATACATGTGAATGACATTAATTTGCATTACGGAGAGAAAAAGGTAGTTTAAAGATATAGCCTCGTTTTCATGTCTTTAATCACGTGATAAAGTGGTAGAAGGTTTCAGTCTTTGATGTGCGTGTTTTTTTCGTCATTAACTTACTTTGGTAGTGATATTTTGAAACAAGATACGTAAAACTGACTCAGAATGAATACTCGTCTCACTACAGGTTTACCTCATTCCTAACTAAATCAGCAGTCATTTTGGGCAGGCTGGCTCCAGAAAAGGAAAGCGGTTTCTGTGATTTCGAAGAATTTAACTATCTTCACTGCTGGTGGCTGAGAAATGAAATGGTCGAAATTTGCATATTGTTGAACGGTATGGTAATGAGTCCAGTATTGTTTAATTCAGCAAATACAATGGTCCTCACCACCTCAAACAATGGCAAGTGCAAGCGAAAACTATCAAAATGCCGAATTTTGTATTACGCGAATTCCGTGGCGACCAGACAGCTCTTGCTTCTCTCTGGTGATGTGGAAACTAATCCTGGATGGCAAAGCGTGATTAACCGGGATGGAGACTATCTACAGGACTTTGCAAGAACTTCTAACCTGGGATCAAACTTGAGTGTTGCACATATTAATATTCGT
>NC_090889.1:43361541-43366541 GCF_036669925.1 Montipora capricornis
AAGACCAACGTTCTCCAATGGAAAAACACAAGGGCGACCCTCGACTGGTTCATCAATATCCCTAACAAAGACCAACACTCGTTCATCGCCTTCGATATTGTAAACTTCTACCCGTCCATTTCACGTAAGCTTCTAAACGACGCCCTATCTTTCGCGGCTTCCTATATCGACATCTCCGCAGAAGATAGAAAAATTATTTTTCACACTAAGCAATCATTATTGTTCAACGACAACACCCCATGGAACAAGAAGCATTCAACAGCCCCATTTGATGTAACAATGGGCTCATTTGACGGCGCGGAAACTTGTGAACTAGTGGGATCGTACTTGTTAAACCAGCTACCGGAAGGCATCAGAAAACAAATAGGCTTGTACAGAGATGACGGCCTAGGCGCATTCCAACAAACACCAAAAGAGATCGAAGGAATCAAGAAAGATATTTGCAAAGTGTTCAGAAACAACGGCTTAAAAATAACTATCGAGGCAAATAAGAAGATCGTCAACTTTCTCGACGTTACATTGAATCTTGACAAAGGATCTTACGAGCCGTACACAAAGCCTAACAACACACCGATCTATGTGCACCGTGAAAGTAATCACCCACATTCCATCCTAAAGAGCATTCCCCTGGCGATCAGTAAAAGGCTTAGCGAAATCTCATCAAACAAGGAATCCTTCGACAAAGCGGCACCTATATATCAGCAAGCGTTAGAAAAAAGTGGTTACAAACACCAACTGAAATTTGATGCAGCAACTAAAGACCAGACGCGCAGTGAGGAGAGAACCAGACGCCGAAATATAACGTGGTATAACCCACCCTTCAGTAAGAACGTCGCTACTAACGTGGGAAAGAAATTTCTACGTATCGTAAAAGAATCCTTTTCAGCAGGGCACCCTCTAAGAAAAATCTTTAACAGGAACACTTTGAAAGTGAGCTATTCGTGCATGCCAAATTTGGAAAGAAAAATCAGCGCCCACAACAAGTCCTCCCTCGTGAATAACTCTCAATCACAAGAAAAATCATGCAATTGCAGAGACAAACACTCTTGTCCGTTAAGTGGTGATTGCTTAATCCAAAACGTGGTCTACCAAGCAACAGTTGAAAGCGCCATGGGAAAGGAAACATATATCGGGCTTACCGCGAACCAATTCAAAACAAGGTTCCGAAACCACACGGCTTCATTTAAAAATAAGAACAAAAGGAACGCAACGGAGTTGAGCAAACACATCTGGTCCCTAAAGGACAGCAAAACGGAATTTGCTATAACCTGGAAAGTACTGGCTCGCGCCAGACCTTATTCAAACGTAACAAAGAGATGTAATCTTTGCATTACGGAAAAATTTTTCATCATCTGTAAACCGGGAGCAGGCACCCTAAACAAAAGGAACGAACTGGCGAGTGCGTGCCGGCACGCAACCAAATATTTGATAAGGAATACTTGCACCATCAACTTATAAAAGGAAAGTTAGCCAGGCAGTGTTTTATGCACCTGACGAGAGAGGACCATCAGGCCCTTTCGAAACAGATCTGTAGTGTTTTAATGTTTTAATTTTTCCTTTCCTACGCAAGTAATTATATATATATATATATATATATATATATATATATACATAAATTGAAAGATTAAAGAGGACGCATCGATTCTCTGTTACTCTGAGTTTCGCGCCTAAGCGCTCGTCAGACAGAACTTTATTCAACTAAGATCATACCTTCTTATATACAAATTAGATAAGTAGCTAATTAATTCATTAATGTGATGATCTGAGACAGAATTAGACATTAATGTCAAAAATGTCATTAATGTGAAAAGACATTAATGTCTTTTTGTGTAATTAGCTACTTATCTAATTTGTATATAAGAAGGTATGATCTTAGTTGAATAAAGTTCTGTCTGACGAGCGCTTAGGCGCGAAACTCAGAGTAACAGAGAATCGATGCGTCCTCTTTAATCTTTCAATTTATGTATACTTAGCTCTGCTACCACAGCATTGAGCACTTTACGCCAAGGTTGACTCGACCTCCACATTTATATATATATATATATATATATATATATATATATATATATACATATATATATATATATACAGAATACTAAATGTGAGTTGCCAATAAGCCCCCGCAGAGTGCTCAATAGCTAGTGAAGCTACAGTTGTGCATACAGTTACAGGTAAAATAGACTACATTCCGTAATCGACAAATTTGTTTTGCAGGACCATGTCCCATTCTTCAGGATCGTACAATGATTACTATCTCTACAGGATTACGGTTTTTACATGATGATTTTATCCTGCTACCCATGAGCGTAATTGTAAATTACGATTTTAATTACAATTTCTTTAAGAGGAATTTGTTTGCATGCCGACAGCCGCTTGCTAATCCTGATCGTTTGTTGAGCGTGGCGAGCTCCGGGTGACAAATTATATAATACTTCTCGAGTGTACATAAGTTGCATTTTTTGGTGCTGTTAGGATACGCGTGCGCCCTTCCCAAAACGCCACACGTACTGGTTGCTGTGCACCACATTCCTGAAGGACTGGTTATGGTTGGCAAATCTAGCCTTGAAGTCGGTGTCAGTTAGCCCTACGTAACTCTCATTTCCCTCGCTTGAGGTGACTGTTGCCTGATATAATGTACCCTTTGTTAAGCATTGGTTGTGAAGGGGGCATTGGTCTTTTTTCCTGCAATTGCATGATCTTTCTACACTGGCTATCTCATAACATCACCTGGTTTAACCCGCTTTATGATGCACAGGTCAAGACCAACCTAGGAAAACAGTTCTTACGAATGTTTCCCCAAGGGCTACGCCCTCAGACCAATTTTTAACCGTAACACGTTAAAGCTTTCATATAGTTGCATGCCCAATGTCAAAAGCATAATCGACAAGCACAATAAGCGCGTGCAACGAACGCTAGAACCCGAGATCGCCAATGTAGAAAGATCATGCAATTGCAGGAAAAAAGACCAATGCCCCCTTCACAACCAATGCTTAACAAAGGGTATAGTATATCAGGCAACAGTCACCTCAAGCGAGGGAAATGAGAGTTACGTAGGGCTAACTGACAACAACTTCAAGGCTAGATTTGCCAACCATAACCAGTCCTTCAGGAATGTGGTGCACAGCAACCAGACAGAGTTAAGTAAATACGTGTGGCAGTCAAAAAATGCTAAAGTAAATTACAGCATTGCGTGGAAGATTTTGGGAAGGGCGCGCGCGTATTCTAACAGCACCAAAAAATGCAACATATGTACACTCGAGAAGTATTATATAATTTGTCACCCGGAGCTCGCCACGCTCAACAAACGATCAGAATTAGCAAACGGCTGTCGGCATGCAAACAAATTCCTCTTAAAGAAATTGTAATTAAAATCGTAATTTACAATTACATCCATGGGTAGCAGGATAAAATCATCATGTGAAAACAGTAATCCTGTAGAGATAGTAATCATTGTACGATCCTGAAGAGTGGGACATGGTCCTACGAAACAAATTTGTCGATCACTGAATGTAGTCTATTTTACCTGTAACTGTAACTGGATCAAATTCATGGATGTACCACATGTGTGGGACATCTGGGGTGGCTTTATAGCTTAACCTCCATCCTAGAAACCAGCACTGCATTGATGAGGCCCAGAAGCCCATCATAGCACGTTTCATACCAGATTTGTGGTAGATTAATTGGCTTTTTCTTGTTTCGTTGGACCCTGTCCTAAGTACCTGCCGGGAGGGAACGGCGTGGGTCCTACCCTAAATTGTTTTCGGTATGTCTCAGCCTACGCCTGTATCCCCTCTGTGGTCTGATATTGTTGAGAATACGTCTGTGCCTCCCTCTGTTTCTGGTGCTGGCCAATCTGATTCGCCATCCCACATGGATACCAGTCCTGGTGGCTCTTATGCTGATAGAGTGACTCTTGGTGCAGTTGATTCTCGTCCAAAAGTTTCCAGTGTAGCTCCGCGTCGCAGGTGTTATCTGTCTTCTTTTGAAAGTGAGCATTTTGATGTTTTGAATGTTAGGCCTGATCGTCCTGCTTCTGCATACTTCACACTCCCTGACAGCTCGGTTACGACTAAGCAAATCTTTGATAGCTTGGTGAGAGATAGCTTTCCTCCGACGTCAGTCCGTTGTCTTCAGAGATCCCAGAATGGGTCAGTGGTCCTCACCTTCACGAAAGAGGAGATCCGAAACAAATTTCTGCAGCAGTCGTCTTTCTTTGTTGGAAACCAGCCTCATGCAGCTCATCTTGCAGGCAGAGCTTTGTCTTATGTCTTTGTGTACGACGCTCCTTTTGAGTTACCTCAGTGACTCGGCCTTGACCTTCCGTTTGTCGAAGTATGGCACTGTTTACTCCCAGCGTCGCTACTCCATCCAGGGGTCCAGAATGGTATCCGTACTCTTCGCATGTGTATCGATGACCCCATCCCGTCATACCTTCGTTTTGGCAAGTACCTTCTTCTTGTCCAGTACGAAGGCCAGGTGAAGACCTGTAGAAGATTACTTACTTACTTACTTACTTATTACTTGCTTACTTACTTACTTACTTACTTACTTACTTACTTACTTACTTACTTACTTTATTTATTTATACACGGTAAAATCTTCAGTGTATATTACAATAAAAAGTTTCATTACAACTACAATGTACACTGTTTTACAAGATTGCCGTGTGGGAGCCCGACCGGCACCTACTATATAGTTGGTCAAATTCCCTTTTAAAGTATTCTAGGGATTCTGATTGTCGCAAGCTGATTGGCAAACTATTCCATAACAGTGCTCCGCTATAACAAAAAGCACGCTTGCCATAATTTGTGCGCGGCAAAGGCAACTCAAGTTTAGCCTCTACGATTCTTAAGTTGTATTGCGTACTGCGGGTACTGAATGAATTCTGAAGGTACGCTAGGGTGAGTCCATTGATTGTTTTAAACATTAATATAGCTTTAAGCTTTTGTCGGCGAGTAGTTAGATCATCCCAATTTAACAGATTTAAAAGGAAAGTGGCA
>NC_090889.1:43371541-43374041 GCF_036669925.1 Montipora capricornis
TTTGTAACGTAAATTCATCAAATGGCGTATTTTTGGAGAAATCCAAGGTAAGGACTGGCGTCTAACCTTGATCTCGCGGAAGGGCGCATGCTTGTTACATATTTCACCAAAGATGTGTTTCCACGCCCAATAACAATCATCCAGATCGTCGAATACTTCGCATACGGACCAAGGGGCCTCCGCGATGTCCCTAGAAAATTTGGCCTGGTCAAAATTTTTGTAAGAACGGACTTTAATTATTTTAGGAGGGGGCCGCTTGATCTTTGTTTGGACGGACGCGTGTACAAGCATGTGATCCGAGATTCCAAGTTCGACTGTTCTGGTATTTTTGATCAGATTACGATTGCTACTTATTACCAGGTCAATCAAAGTTGACGTATCTTTAGTTACCCTGGTAGGCTTGTCGTTGATAACCATGTAGTCGAATTGAAGAAGCAAATTCTGTAATTTTTGGCCAGAAATTGAGGTAATTGAACCGTCAGTCGAACGAGCGCTATCACAGTTTAAATCGCCAACAATAACCACATTGTGGCGTTTGATCCAAAGTTTCTCCAGTAAATCCTGAAATCGTTCAAAAAATAAAGAATCCGAAGAAGGTGGTCTATAAACTGTTCCTATGATAAAAACGGACGAATTTACCATGATCTTAAGCCATATCGCCTCGATATCGGATGATTCTAGGGATCTTAGCCGAGTAGAACATATGTGGCTGGCGATGTAGAACAAACATCCACCGCCGATGGTATTAGCATCTCTGTCCCTTCGGATAATCTTATAGTTGTCAATTTCAAGCTGACTGTTGGAAATTTTGCGATCCAAGTGGGTTTCCGTAATTGCAAGAATGTCAAACCGGCATACATGCAGCAACACTTTAACCTCCTCGACTTTATTTCTAAGGCTACGAATATTAATATGTGCAACACTCAAGTTTGATCCCAGGTTAGAAGTTCTTGCAAAGTCCTGTAGATAGTCTCCATCCCGGTTAATCACGCTTTGCCATCCAGGATTAGTTTCCACATCACCAGAGAGAAGCAAGAGCTGTCTGGTCGCCACGGAATTCGCGTAATACAAAATTCGGCATTTTGATAGTTTTCGCTTGCACTTGCCATTGTTTGAGGTGGTGAGGACCATTGTATTTGCTGAATTAAACAATACTGGACTCATTACCATACCGTTCAACAATATGCAAATTTCGACCATTTCATTTCTCAGCCACCAGCAGTGAAGATAGTTAAATTCTTCGAAATCACAGAAACCGCTTTCCTTTTCTGGAGCCAGCCTGCCCAAAATGACTGCTGATTTAGTTAGGAATGAGGTAAACCTGTAGTGAGACGAGTATTCATTCTGAGTCAGTTTTACGTATCTTGTTTCAAAATATCACTACCAAAGTAAGTTATAATGACGAAAAAACACGCACATCAAAGACTGAAACCTTCTACCACTTTATCACGTGATTAAAGACATGAAAACGAGGCTATATCTTTAAACTACCTTTTTCTCCGTAATGCAAATTAATGTCATTCACATGTATGATAACAGATCATTTCAAGAGACAAGAATAGCAACCATCTACAATCTTAAAACTGTGATTAGTCGCCCATTAAAAGTGTGATAAAGACATAATTCACAACATTAATCGTCTTCATCATCATCACTTGCACTATCATAGCTATGGTCACTTTCATCATTGTCAACAATATATTCATCACTATTATCTTCCTGCAAAGCATTTTCACAGGGCTCGTCATCATCAGAGCATGCGCAAGCCCAGACTTTCGACACTGGCACTAATTTGTTGAATGAAATACAAGGTGCCGAGTTTCACAGACTCAAAAGAGTCAACGAGCCCGAAAGAGTAACCATCAAGAGTACACGTGATTTTGCAACCCAGCAGTCAGAGGGTAGCATTGATGTTAGTGACCAGGAAATGAAAACTCTATTTGATGCTGCGAAATTCCTTGGAAGATCCATCAGTCAGTGCAAAAACTGGGTCTTTACTGGATCATTTCAAGATTTAAACAGCAACCATCTACCACAGGAGCTTTACTCATTTTGTAGATGGCTGATAAGTGGGCCTAGTACTGACATCAACGCCAGTAACATGTCAAACGAAATCCACAAGCGAGCAATGAGCTTGGCACAAACTGCCGTAAGTATGTTCCTGACTGACAGACAAAAAAGCAACACCAAGTCTAAAGTAATCAAATCTTCTAGGGACATGCCTCAACAACTGGCTGCTGGCTTGGTTCAACGACAATCTATCAGAAGCAAAGAGATCGTAAATATGCTTCATGGTTTTGGAATGAGTGTTGAGTACAACAGGTTACTTAGAATCGAAGCCCAAATAGAACAAAGTGTTCTTGAGCGCATGAATCAACATGGCGGAATGTACCTCCCCGAGAACTTTGTGAAAAATAGACATGTATTTTTTGCAATCGACAACGTTGATTTTGCAGAGGATAATGATGGAAAACACACACCTCACGGCACCGTAATGGCT
>NC_090889.1:43379041-43384041 GCF_036669925.1 Montipora capricornis
CAGTTCAACCTCTCAGACTTGGTATGAGTGTTATATATAACCTCTTGAGAGTTTATATGTAGATAATGACAACTCTACTCTCAGTCTTATGATGAGCTCAAGCACACATGTACATGTACACCCGTATGAATTTGCTGTACAGGCACTAGTGTAATAGGACATGACATCTTTCTTGTGCTTGTGCATGATACACGTACATGCATTTTTTTTTATGTTGAACATTTAATTGGCACTTTCAGTATGGAGTAATGAGGTCTTTAATATTATTTTCATTTTATTATTGCTATTCCTATATATGTTTACACCAACATTCAAGGTACAGGTGTAGCAGGGGTCTAGTATGTATTCCTTCAGTTTAGTGATGTAACTCTTTCTCTTTTTGTTCTGGGATTCTTTTTTAGTTAGTGCTCTAAGGACAGCTCAAGGAAAAGAGCATGCAAAGGAGAAGCGGAGGTCAGATAATAAAAATAATATCAGATTTTACTACACCTTGTTTACATGTACATTGTGTATGATCCCAAATGCACTGGTGGCTCAGTTGGTTGAGCATTGGGCTCTCATGCAGGAGGTCGCTGGTTCAAACCCTGGCCAGATCGACACTCTGGATCTTCAAATAACTGAGGAGAATATGCGATTGTGAAGGGGAACCTCGTGACCCAAACTTATTCAAGGTCAAACACCGTAAAATGCCATCACTCAGTTGCCAGCGATGTGTTTAAGGTTACAGTCCTTTTAACCTTGTGTCCTCGTGGGTAGAATATACCTGAGGATTACACTTACATGTAACTCTCACTTTTAATTTTAACGTGTGTCCCAATAAGTAGGAGTCCTTGATTACAGTTTGGACTTCAACTTACATTGCCATCATAAACCTTGTGAGTAACTTGTGTGAACAACACACTTCCCTGGCTGAAAACGGCTTGTTCAAGCTCAAATCCAAAAGAAGTTGTTTCAATAACAGCTTGGGCACCATGATTAAGGCTATCTTGACCCACTTACTTTTGGTTTTACATAAGAATTCAACATCTCTGCAATGCCACTCAAAAACTGTTTTTAGGCTGTTTGTTGTGATGGGGGAAGGCTTTCCGGTACTGGCATGTTCAGAGGCTCCATCCCATCTGGCTTAAAGCTGCATCTCCCTTTCCTGAAAATAATGCCCCATCTTTTCCGAACAGAGAATTGTCTGATTGTCAAAGAAATGCTGCCATGTACACTGTAATTAACAACTTACTAACCTCACTTGCTTGGGGCTGTACTGGAAAATATTGGCCTTTGGTTGGTTTTGTTTGGATCGATCACTTGACCCTCGGGCCAATATTCCCTAGTATGGCGCTCCTGTTTTTTTAGTACTTAAGAGGTTAATAATGTATAAAGAGTAAGGACTTAACTGGCAAATTTAATGTTGTTTTCAAACTCATTTACCATGAGGCAATTTATTAAAAAGAAGCGTACCACTAAACGTTCATCGGTCAAGAACGGCAATGCGGCAAGATAGTAGTGACCTGATATTACGTCTAATAGAGGAATATGAGGCCCGGCCCTGCCTTTGGGAAGCCATTTTAGTGTTCGAATTTTTACGCGGAAAGAGCCTGGAACTAGCTGCTCGTGTGACTTTGCTTGTGCGACTGCCGGTGAACTACAGTATCATCAACTGTCACAAACTTCTTTGGCCATTTGACCATGTGAATGATGATAGTTTGGAGCGAATTTTGACCAGGGTTTAAGGTTTTAGTAGAAGCCAGAAAAACATGAGAAATCCTTTGATATACTCATTGTTTTCTTAGGAATCAAAAAGTGAACACTAAAACTGTTCATCTTTAATGGGTTTTACATGTAGCTTAAAATTATTTTCTTTGTTACTCTTACAGTCGCTATGTTTGGGACTGTGTTATAAACTTCTTTGAGGGTGAAACATTACTTTAGGGGACTATGCCATATTATTCACAGTGACAGCAACAAAAAGAAGTAAATTCAAAGTTGACATGAAAATGGAATAATATTATTTTTATAATTTATTGTATCAATATAAATTATTATTGGTTTTGTATTTATTTCCTTCTTTTCATATGATGTCAAATACTTTCTTTGAGGCAAAGAATCAGTTAAATGCTTCTGGCGTAATTGATGAAAAGGAAGGTACATGTAACAATGAAAGTGAAATGCAGACAAACAAAGTGGATGAACTGAGGATGCTGGACTCGGGCTTTGTAAGTACATTATTTTTAACTTTTGCAGGAAGCTCTAGCATCTTCTAGGTGTCTATTATAGGAAAGGAGAAAAAAGTGCTATGCTTAATGTCTTGAGTGATTAATACTCTAGTGTCTCCCTGAGACACCTGCCTCAAGTCTTGCTAGCAAGTATTACAGCTGAAAAATCACTGCAGAGCACGTTGATGAATTTGACCATTTTCCATTTGGATAGTATACTTTCATGTTACAGGTGAAAACATCCCAGCAATACACGCAGAATTTTCCATTGAGAACCGTGCTGTCCTAATAGTGAATTACCTTTTTTTTTAACAGGTTGATAGAGATCAATCTATCATTGTTGCTCTCCATTACTTGAGGGCAAAAAAAGTGTGAGATGTGACTCTGAAAAAACTAACGCCCTTGTTGAAGAGGTATTGCGTACCATGCATGAAGGACTCAGGGAAAGATGACCTTTTAAGTTCCCTTGGAAGGGTCCTCGTTGAAAGAAAAGTTGTAACAAGAAAAGATGAGAGTGAAGTGATCACTCACAATAACTTAAAAAGTGCAATTTAGTAAGAAGATTATGTTAAAACTACGGGGCAGTTCCTGTGAATAGTCCATTTGTGGTTGCAGACCTTATACAAATTATGTTAAGATATATATCTCATCAATAATTATGAAGACTCAATATATTGCTCATTTCTTTAATAATAATAATAATAATAATAATAATAATAATAATAATAATAATAATAATAAATATAGTTTTTATATAATTATTTTATTATATTTTTAACTAATACACACTACTTAAGATACAAATTGAGTAACAGTTGTTACGGTTGATATCAATCCAGTTGTAGACATATTACGTTTAAAATTAGTTAAGACAAAACGATACTAGAAGATATTTGTGCAATAGCTATTTAAAATTGATTCCAAAGTTCAGAATATTATTTTAAAAGATTTCCATACCTATTATAAGAAATTATCTTGCTGGTACAAGATTACATTTAATTCAGGTTTTAATGCAGCAATACAAAGACTATACTAGACTATATTATAACAATAAAAGAGTTTGAAGTGTGTTAAGTTTATTTCTTTTTCGGGGAACTTACGTTATCAACAGCCCCTTTATCTATAAGCCTATTTACAAGGTGAAAAGTTGTTCCTTGTAGGAGGATTACCCTCACTTCCAAGCTGTATTTTGCCAACCAGCCTGCCCCTTGAAGCAGCTTTGTTGTTTTGTTCATTTTTTTTTTTTTTGTATTTGACAAAAAAAAAATGTATCACAAATCCTTTTGCCTGGGTTCGCTTGATACGAGGTGGATAACCCTTCTACAGTGTACCAGGGACGACTTTTTTCACACATATTTATCGGCAGTAATCATTTTAATGTTTTTGAGCCCTCTTTCATCAGATAAGATGATCTTTACGATATCTTGGCAGTCTCCCTTTTTTTGATTTACTTGATGGTTACAAGATCTTAAAAGTCTCCCTTTTCCAGTTTCTATGATATTTATAGGATCTTTTCAGTTTTCGTTTTCGATTTATTTACAAGATCTTGACAGTCTCTTTTTTTCAACTTATGTGATATTAACAGGATCTTGACAGTCTCCCATTTTCGATTTACATGCTATTTACAGGATCTTGACAGTCTCCCTTTTTCGATTTACATATTATTTACAGGATCTTGACAGTCTCCCGTTTTCAATTTACCTCATGTTTACAGGATCTTGACAGTCTCCATTTTTCGATTTCCATGTTATTTACAGGATCTTGACAGTCTCCCTTTTTCGTTTTACATGTTATTTACACGATCTTGACAGTCTCCCTTTTTCGTTTTACATGTTATTTACAGGATCTTGACAGTCTCCCTTTTTCGTTTTACATGTTATTTACACGATCTTGACAGTCTCCCTTTTTCGTTTTACATGTTATTTACAGGATCTTGACAGTCTCCCGTTTTCAATTTACATCATATTGACAGGATCTTGACAGTCTCCCTTTTTCGATTTACATATTATTTACAGGATCTTGACAGTCTCCCGTTTTCAATTTACCTCATGTTTACAGGATCTTGACAGTCTCCATTTTTCGTTTTACATGTTATTTACACGATCTTGACAGTCTCCCTTTTTCGTTTTACATGCTATTTACAGGATCTTGACAGTCTCCCTTTTTCGTTTTACATGTTATTTACAGGATCTTGACAGTCTCCCTTTTTCGTTTTACATGCTATTTACAGGATCTTGACAGTCTCCCTTTTTCGTTTTACATGTTATTTACAGGATCTTGACAGTCTCCCTTTTTCGTTTTACATGTTATTTACAGGATCTTGACAGTCTCCCTTTTTCGTTTTACATGTTATTTACACGATCTTGACAGTCTCCCTTTTTCGTTTTACATGCTATTTACAGGATCTTGACAGTCTCCCTTTTTCGTTTTACATGTTATTTACAGGATCTTGACAGTCTCCCTTTTTCGTTTTACATGCTATTTACAGGATCTTGACAGTCTCCCTTTTTCGTTTTACATGTTATTTACAGGATCTTGACAGTCTCCCTTTTTCGTTTTACATGCTATTTACAGGATCTTGACAGTCTCCCTTTTTCGTTTTACATGTTATTTACACGATCTTGACAGTCTCCCTTTTTCGATTTACATGTTATTTACAGGATCTTGACAGTCTCCCTTTCTCGTTTTACATGTTATTTACACGATCTTGACAGTCTCCCTTTTTGGTTTTACATGTTATTTACACTTCTTGACAGTCTCCCTTTTTCAATTTACATCATATTTACAGGATCT
>NC_090889.1:43389041-43391541 GCF_036669925.1 Montipora capricornis
GTCTAACGCATCTCAACACATCTTATGTTTCGTATCATGTAATCGGTTTCTCTATTCATACACTAATCCCTTTAGTCTCAACATTGCAACATAGCAGGGGAGCAAAGAATTGTACTATGCACATACAGGTGCTCGAACTCAGACCCTCAAGGTCTGTAGTCCTGTGTCTTCACCACTACACTTAAACGACGAACATGCTGAACTCAGCACAGTTCTTTTCATTAATATTTAATTTACTTCTGTGTACTAAGCCAATTGATATCCATGTATAATAACCAAAACTAATCCTAACCTGACCCTAAGTTTTCTCTAGGCTTAATTTAGTTCCAAAAAAAAGTTTATTGAATTAATCTGGGTGCGTATTCAACCTACAATCTTGGACAAAACTCGTTGGGAAAATGTGACGCTCTAATTTGTCTGTGTGATAAAGAGTAAATTCTTCCTACTTTCCCTCCTCCCCCCATTCCAATGTTGTTTTAAAAAGCGACCAAAGGTTTGCACAGTATTTTGCATCACATTATCAACATTGGTATGGAGGGAAGGGGAGGAGGACCAATATATTTTGTGAGTGCGTGCCAAATGATGCTTCGGCTAGAATTTTTCCCAAGAGTTTTGTCCAAGATTGCAGGTCAAATGAGGATCACCAATGTAACCTAGGTAAAAACGGATTCAAACTGAGAGCGGATTTTACCGGCAACATATATAAACTGCTAGAAGCCCAATGGAGCTTCCTTAAAATTAAACTACTGGAATAGTGAAATTAGACTTTTGAGGAAACTGGTGACAATTTCTAGGCAGGTCCTTTTCATCTGGGTCTAAATAAAGTTAGATAGATAGGAAAATTTGAAACACCCTCTTTGTCTTCATGCAATGTTCAATTTTTGTCGTCGTTTGTTTCACAGCAACGGATTCCCGTGACTTATATCGTATAAAGAATAGGAGTAAAATTGAAAAATAAAGAGGAAACTTACCGAGAGCACGCTGGACTGTAAGGGCTACTATCAGACAAATCACTCGATTCATTTGTAACCTGTCGAACAACCAAAATGAAAAAAATAAAATAAAAACTAAATAGTAAACTTAGGTCAGTCTTGTTTTCACAAGGACTATAGTGGTTATTAATTAATACTGTTCACTCTGTGTGTGCGATGTTTTAATAGTTTTCACTTTTATAGTTATACAAATATCAGGAAAGATTATGAGTCCCCCCTGAATTTTAAGCCTATTTCCATTAAAATGATGTGAAATCTATAGTTAGTCATACTACGTTGTTAGTTCAATGCTGACTCTTGTTAAAGTGGCCGCGCAGTCGTGGGAACAATAGATAAAAATAATCTTTACATCATTGGCGCGATTTAAAAATTAAATAAAGTTCAAATAATCAACATGGGGCACAGCAATTTCCTCTCTTACTTATATTCTCTTGTTTCAATCTTGCCTTTTTAGCCTCGTTATCAAGCTCAAATTCAAAAGATGAAAGAATTACACTTTCATGCTTTTACCGTTATGTCATTGTTATTATTATTGTTGGTTAGTTTGAATGTGACGAACATTTAATCTACAAAGAATCATTTTATTGATACAGGGAAATTTGGTGTTACCAAACGTGTTGATAAAGGTCGAATTAGCACCATGAACGATTTGGAAAGCTGACGTTTTGAGCGTTAGCCCCTCATCGCTCTGACGAAGGGCTAACGCTCGAAACGTCAGTTTTCCAAATCGTTCATGGTGCTAATTCGACCTTTATCAACACGTTCGATATCGCCACATTTTCCTATTTCACTCTCCCACCGACGCAGCACCACAGTTTCTTTAGAAACTAGAAATTTGTTCATTGTATTGATAGTTATATATATCTACGGATCATGTAAAAAATTTACTGTTACATTCACTATAGCTGATAATGATGTTTGAAACATCGAAACATGTTCCTTAAAACTCAAATGTGTGGTTGTATTTTTAAAAATAATAGTAACACTTGTGCGATCAAGACCATTTGGAAAATATATTTATTTGAGTATATAATTACTTATTAATTGTCATGTTATTTAGAGATGAACTAGTTTCAAAGTTCAGGGTGGAATGCTTTTAGGAAAAACGAACTTTCCATGAGTCTTTATCAAGGGACATATTTCGGTGCATTATGAAATATCTTTAACTTGTTTTTGGTCCTTTATCTTATCTTTTAACGAATTCACTTTTCAAAAGAGGTACTTTACTTGGGTTTGAATTTTGATAATAATATTTGATAATATTTGTTATCAAAGAATCAAAGAAACAGTTCCAGAAAAATAGTTCCAAAAGAATGAAATTCGAATCCAAAAAATAAATGTGTTTCCAACTGTCGTGCGGGATATACAAATAAAGGAAATTAGCGACTGGAATAGTCTCTCCAATGTCACCTTACCTTCGCTTTCCAGCTCTTTTACGAACAAACCTTTTATCATCAAAACCTGCTGGATAAATATCGATTCCTCATCGGACATTAATCTAAGCATAC
>NC_090889.1:43414041-43429041 GCF_036669925.1 Montipora capricornis
TGGGAACGAGTTTATTCCACAATATGGCGGACATCTGAGGTGAACTTATTTTGCCAACAAGAAGCGACACTATCTTTCCCATCTCGGTTTTAATCTTAGAAATGGAAGAGATGGGCGAGAGCACGACTGGAAATGTTTCAAAGAAAGTCAACGTTGACCACAAATGCCTTAACGACCACGAAAACACATCACCGATCAAATTAAACAAAGGACACAAAAAGAGCTTTTATTCGTTAGTTATCTGCTTTGTCGCATTTCTGCAGTGGTTTCTCCAAATTCTTTTCTTTGGGCCTGATGACCATATCCGCAAAAGGTCAAGTATATGCTTGTCTCAAGAAAGGGAGCGTTCCAAGGAACCAAAGAATGCAAGAGTTTTTGTTCTGGACGATGCATCTTCCTGTGACACGCTTCTGCAGTATTATCGTTCACAATATCCTTTCAGGATGAATTACCTTGGAATTGACTGCGAGTGGGTAAATACTAAAGGCCAAGTGAATGCCCCTGTTGCATTGTTACAGATTGCAACTCCCATATGTGACTGTTTTCTTGTTCGTCTATGTAAAATGGAGGGTCAAATGCCTCAAATTTTGGAAGAAATTCTGCAGGACAAGACTATTCTTAAGTTTGGTGTTGGTATCCAGGATGATGTGAAAAGACTGTCAGCAATGTTTGGTATCAATGTGTGGGGGTGTGTGGACCTCAGACATGTAGTTCAAAGGTGTCAAATGGGAACAGATGACCAGAAGAGGTAAGTCCTACTGTAGAATTTTTTTTCTCCCAGTGATTTGAACCACCAATAGTTAGTCTGTAAGTGTCTGACATTTGGTGGCAGTGAAAAAGGATGAACTGAGAGGACCTTCTTCCGGTCAGCAGTTGCTGCAAGTGACAGCATGGTCTATTTGATGGTGCACTGTGCACTGTTTGGAGTCATCCCTTTTAGCCAAAACCCAAGTATTCAATTTGTGAAGACTCTTGAGCCATTAATGGTTAATTCAGCTACTGAGGGGAAGTTTCATTTTAATTTTATTTGACACTTGTATAGGCTATTTACATGTCCTTATCAACGAAACGTAACATAACATACTTTATCTAACTAAGGTTAGGGTTAGGGTTAGGTTAGGGTTAGGGTTAGGTTAGGGTTAGGGTTTGAAAAAGAAAAAACCTTGCCCTGAGTGCGGGAAGTATTATTTATTTTTTCTTTAGAACGCTCTGAGAGTTTCACTTGTTGTAAAGATATCTAAGGTGGAGATAACCCATGTATTACTTTAAAACTAAAAAAGTTAAAAGTAAAATAATGATTTTAGAATGACTTGCATCAATTAACTGGCAGTCAATGAAGATCATACAGCACTGGCAATATGTGTGAATACTTCCAGCGTAATGTTTGATGTTTCTATCCTGCACACATTAGTGTACTTAAAATGCTTAGAACTATGGCCAAATTTTTATTCCTTGAATTTTTAGGTTTCAGAGTCACATAGAATTCCATTTACCGTTTGGAAATATCTGCATTCAGTTCCGGAGATATTTAACTTTAAAAAAATTGTAAAATTTGCAAATGAGAGGACTGATGACATCATTCACTCAACCCAATGTAACATCAAGTACCGTATTTACCCGCGGATAGGCTGCACTTTTTCCCCGGAAAAATGGGGCCAAAATTAGGGTTGCGGCCTATACACGGGTACAAGTGTTCGCTTTCAATTGTTACTAACTTAAAACACATCTAACTAAACACTAAGTCCATATCTTCGAAGAATCTTGATTTTCTCTGGAGCAATGAGCGCATCAAGTTTTTTTAACATGTCTCAGTTGTTCGAAGACGTCCAACACAGCTTGCACGGAATAGCCAATTTGCTTCTCGTGGTCCTTTGGTGAAAGTGATGTTGATGAAAGTGATTTAAATGGATTTTAATTTTGATAGGAGAACAAAGAAACTTTGTTGTGCAGCTTTTATCGATCGGAAAATTGATCATGGAATGTATAACAGTTTTTATTTAGATATTCTGAAAGTTGTAAACACATAACAACTTGTTTACGATTTTGACGAACATGTTTAGGAGCGTTACGCTTCATTTTACTCGTGTTTGTTAAAGGTGCAAAATCAAAATAGAAATAGAGCTACATGTACATGTCATGTATCTCCGTCACTTTGCAGCAGAGAACATTGAAACTTGGTGCTGGCTAATAGGTAACACACTGATGGCTATAAAGAAATTGGTTCCCATGGCAACTCACTCTTTTTCAGTCCCCTTCAACATGATTTCAATATTTTTGGTGATCTTTGAGCTAGAAAAGGTTTCAAGGTTTCAAGGTTTTATTTGCCATGATTACATATAATGTATCCGATTTAATAAACAAAATACAAAAAAATTGTAAAAAAGGCGAGGAAGCCCATAAAGAAACTATAAGAGCTTATGGAGCTATGGGCTTCCTCAAATTAGACTAAGAAATTAAGTTTAAGATAGCACTGGGACGTAATACAATATATTATTAAAAAGACGAAAGAGTGCACACACACACATTTATCCACAAAAATACAAAAGCGTAAATACTTCGAAGAATTTGATGCTACTAACGATAAAGAAGAAATCTTTTAAGGTTTTTGCAAAACTGAGCGGTAGATCCAGATGACTTAATTTGACTGTCAAGAGAATTGAAAAATTTAGGGCCTTGGAAGCGGATTGAAAATTTTCGTATATTAGTTTGAACTAATGGAATATAAAAATTGGAATTGGATGAGTTTCATTTAACAAGTTTCATTTAACAAGACCACAAACTCAACCTAACGTATTTATATGAATGCAGGATCATACAGATGAGACACCATTGGCAAGTATCAAAATGGAACGCAATGGTGGCCAGCAAAGCCTTTAATATCTGGGAGGTCTGAAACCCAGTAAGTTTCTATGGTAACAAAACTGGTATGCTCATGTTGTGGAGCACATATACTAGAATCGTACTGCAAAGAATCAAGCACTTCTGATACAAATTGGCTGATACACCCCTGTATTTCTTTTCATCATATTTGATCAAAATTTGGTTGAGTAATTGTGATGTCATCACTTAGCTAATTTGCATATTTTAAAAACTTGACTATCTCTGCAACAAAAAGAGATATTTGAAAATAGTAAATAGCATTCTTTTTTTCATACAGACTACTTGTTTATCTCTTAAAATGGCTGAGATAGAAAAGTAGCCCTTTGAGTTACCCCCTTCTTTCAGAGATCTTAGCCTGCATAGCATGGCGGTTTTGGTTGCTAAGAAATAAAGGTGGGCGAGGGCAGAAAAACCGCGAGGAGATTGGGGCGGGAGCAACTGTTATTTTTCTCGCGGCTTGGCCACCTCGCGCCCGGGTCGACAAAACCGCCATGCTACGCAGGCTACAGAGATCTGCCATTGTGCTACATCCTCCACATGTATTCTAAAGGTACGCGTATGGAGTTATTTTTATGTGGTTTCTGGTAAATACATGCAAGTCTTACCTGGTTTACTTCACAGTTCCCAGAAGATGAGTCTTGATGCCTTAGCCAAGAAAATATTGGGTGTTAGAATGGATAAGTCCTGGAGAATTCGATGCAGCAACTGGGAAGCTGCAGAATTCAGCATACCGCAGATTGAATATGCCATGAATGATGCATTGGTTGCAAGTCATATCTTTCTTAGGTTGGTTAACATAAAGACAAGGCACAACAAGGATGAAAGAGGCACGTATGATTCGCTTGGTTTTTGTCCAGTGAACGAGAATCATTTTGAAACTGAAAATGATTGGAATTCTCAAGGTGCTTGCAACAAGTTTGAACACACTGAACAATCTTCTTGTGTATTGAACAATTGTGATGTGGAGAACATCAAAACAGATTTCACACTGAATCAGTCAGGAGACAGTCCAGAGCATTGCTTGCTTGACCAAGAACCAGCTTTCGAACAACATCTCGATACTTTTAGGTTAGAATCTTTGAAAAATAAGAATCCCACGCAGGAGGGGTTGAATTTTGGAAATATCAGTGATGATAAGTTTCTTCGTGACAGATTAGCATTAAAAGATTAGCTTCGTGTAGTGATTCTAAAATTTGTTATGAAGCTACAGTCGATCTCAACCAGTTTGAGTCACCTGAGATGGACGGATACCTTTTCATGGATGAGGTTACCAATTTTCTTACAGACCCATGCTTTACTCAAAGAGCAGGCTCTCTGTGTCAGAGTGTGGTGGACATTGCATTCAGGGGGAAAAAAAGAACTTTGTCTCAAACAATGAGGATGGAAAAGATGAATTTAGTTCTTGTAGTGCAGAGAAGCCTCAAAAGCCTTATAAAAAAGGCACAACGAGAAAAACACCACTGTACATGAACTGCATGCTGGCAGCTCCTGATGGATCCAGACTTTGTACTCTGGATCGCAAGAAGGCGGACTGGTACATCGAGAGGGGAATAGGTATGATGTTCAGTCATTTCTTAGTTTTTAAGTTTAGATTTGGTCTTTATTCAAAACCTTGTGTTTGGAAAGGAAGTGAGCATTAATTGTACTGTATGATGAAACTGAGCTTGTGTATGATTTCTTTGTGATTGAGTCCACAGGCCCAAAATCCATTTTTTATTTTCTTCAGATGTCTTTGGTTCTATCTCTTTATCTCGTGGACAAAAAGACAAATTTTTGATACCGTAACTATTGTTATTGTTACTGTTCATTGTGGGATCCCTGCATCTCCCTTGTTAAGGACTGGGACATTAGTTCACTTAAACCATGTTTTCATGTACTACATGTACTTCTTCATTCTGCTTGTAGAACTATTAAACATTCAAGGAAATCTAGACAAACTCTTATCTAAATTTTATGTTTAAATGGTCATGTGCAATAATTTATTTTATTATTCAACTGTATTAGTTATTGTACAAAAAAAAGGCACGAACAACGCACATACAAAATTATTCCATGATATTGTACAGTTAGTTATTTGTACACTTGGTTATTGTACAGTAGAGAATCGGTTTGACTAAGTTTAGTTTGCTGACGTTGCCCTGCATGCACAAATCTGTCACACGTTCTCGCTTGTTTACAATACATCTGCTAAAAAGTTAGTGCAAAAAAGTTGTATAAGAAATAGCTTATTAGATGTTTTGGTGTGTAATATTGCTATTATTTCTATTCGTTGTTTGTATTTTGACTCGCCCTAGTGGGCTTGTCAAAATACAGCACAACTAGTAAAAATACTCAGCGGTACTACACACCAAAACATCTACATTTGTAATAAGATATATGTATTATATAGAGAAAATTTCATTTAATATATTATGAGGTGGAAGCTTGTTGTTTTCTATGGATCGTCCACTCAAGAACTTTCATCATCATCATCATCATCTTCCGCCCTTGTCGTCTATGACAACGAACGTCCTTATAGGCCTTCTCACGACGTTTCCATGTTTGCCATTGCTACGCTTAGCGTTTGCAGTTGTTGCCTGTAACTGTTTGGGTGTTGTCACGTCAACAAGTTTTTTGATGCTCTCTGTTACGTCTGCTTCCTCTTGGAGTCTAAATTGTAGCACGGTACATCCACCTATTGTCATTCACTCGCCCTAAGAGACTGGCCCATTGCCATTTTAGTCTTGTGATAGTGGTTAGGAGATCTTGTAGACCCATCCTTTCTTGGATTTTGCTTGCTGTTTTGTGATGTCGATAAGTAACATCGTGCATTATTCTTTCATGTGCTCTTTGTGTTGATCTCAGTTTCAGAGCTATTATTGTCCTTAATTTTGTTTTGATGGGGTGGAAACACAATTTGTGACACTGGGGACATGCAAAGTAATAATTTCTTCAGTTAACCCAGTAAGAACTGAATCACTGATAACTAATTTTAGTAATTAATTCCCTTTTCCTGGTTTCTCTGTTTCCTTCAGCCACCTCAACTTTGGAATACATTTTTTTTTTCATTTTTAACAAAATTAATGTAGAAAATTTCTGAAAAAAACATTGGTGAAGGAAACACAAAAAAATTAAGCATCCCCTGCAGCTTTCTGTTTAAGCTGTTTTAATTAATTTTGTGGAGTGTGGTGTTTTCAAATTGCATTTAACTTCAAGTGCCCAAAACTTGGCTTCAAATTTTCCAGACCACGAGACTCAGTAGATTTACAGCATATCCATGATTGGATACGCACCATGGAATTCGTAATTTTACAGAATTTTGAATTTTTTATTATCAATTATTTTCATTTCTTTAATGTAAGTAAGTGAAATAAATAAAGTTGTTTATTATTATTAACACCTGTCAGATTGTTTCCGGACTGTCAGATTGTTTCCGGACTCTAAATTTTTCGTTTATTACACAAGTTTGACCGTCAAAGTTGTGTATTAAACAACTTTAACGGTCAAACTTGTGTAATACACAACTTTGACGGTCAAACTTGTGTATTACACAACTTTGACCGTCACTTTTGGCGGTCAAAGTTGTGTAATACACAAGTTTGACCGTCAAAGTTGTGTATTACACAAGTTTGACCGTCAAAGTTGTTTAATACACAACTTTGACACATGAGCTCACGGCGACAATTTTTGGACGCCGCCATTGCGAAAAAAAATATTGAGGTGAAAAACAAACTCGCAGTTTGCTCTATCTAACAGAAAATGCTTTTGCAGGACTTTCCTTTGCCTGGTCTATTCGACCCGGCATGGATAAGGCATTAACTTTTCATTTTTGAGGAGATAATCCGCTCTGAGTCATCCGTCCAGTCGGAGTGTTAGTCATTCCGACGATCCCAGCTTTAAGGCAAGTGCGTAAATTCCTCAAATAACAACGTCAAAAGCGAAAAAAAAGATCAGCAACAACTGATGTACGGATGCAACAGAAAACGTGAGCGTCAAAGGATGTCACCTAATTTGCGAAAACTACCTCGTTCCGTGCAAAAAAAAAAAAAAAGAAACGAACAAACAGCGAGTTACCTATCTACATGTGGTTGCTCGCAGGCGAGCGTGAGACAAAACAAAACATGCAAATTTTGAAGTCAACCCTCGACAAAATCATTTTCGTATAAGCCCTTTCGTAATAAAAGGGACCATCTAAACAGCAACATTATTTTTAAAATAACTTGTTTTTTTATTCGCTGCAGCAAACTACAGCGACACTACATACACCAGGGAGTCGTTGTTCGTTTTCGGTCAGTTCAGACCATCCGTAAAAAATGAAGCTATCAATCACAGATATGTTTACAAAGAGAGAGCTCGGCTCGTGCAAATCTTTCCAAACTTTTAAGTATGCGATCAAACGAGAAAAGTTTTGCTTAAACAAAAAAAAAGCAATTGCTTAAAGAAGTAAGATCATATAATTGAGATAACGGTGTGAAAAAGGTGGTAATTAAAAACGAACGCGGTGAGCAAAGTGAATTCAGTGAATTCGACCTTGAATTGGTCTTTTTGACAGCAGAAATGAAGACGAGTGTAAATGTTTGAGTGATAAACATGAAAGGAAAATTTTGGCAAGAAACTTTAGACTCGGTTTGTTTCTGTGTGTCTTTTTTTTTTTTTTCAATTTAAGGAACATTTACGCTTATTTTAGCTTTACTTTAATACAAGCAATCAGCTCATCCAATTTACTGCGGCTAAAATTTTATTTTTAGTCGCAAGTTAGTCATGGAATATACGCATCAAGGATCGCATGGGCAACATTAAATTTTACCTTTTGGCGTGGATAGAAAAAGGCATAGCGTAGCCAAATAAGTAACGGTCGTATCAATAAAAGAGAGGAGTTTCGGTAAAAAAACAAAGCGAAGACGAGTTAAGGGCCCATACGCACTAGGCTGAAGAAATTTGTTTGGCTCAACAAAAATTGTCTCCGCTAAATTTTCAATTTGCTAATCGTGGCCGCACTTGAAAACGCTTTCTTTAGGTTTTAAAATATGTATAATTGACACTCCTAACAAAAATTTGAAGTTTGATAAGGCTTGACAAAATTTGGTGAGGAAAAAAATCACTGTGCACACTCGTAGGACGAAAATGATGACAGATTTTTTCGCAAAATAACCAAACATTTGCCCACTGCGTACGAGCTCAAAACCACTCGCATCGCAGTATGATCTGGGCGACCAAACACTCTCTCGTGATTTAAAAGCTCCATCGGAGATCAGTTAATGAGCCTTTTACTGAAATTAAAATACAATCGTTCAGTTCAGGCGTACAAAATGCGTAACAAGAGCCCCAGGTATGATCGTATACCATACGTTAAGAGTTGTCTCACCACAACAGCCGTCACTTTATTGCCAAACTAACCTTAATGTATTATAGGGCATAAGTACGACAGCTACTGGTGGATTCATTCATTTTCTTCAATAATTGAGATTTGGGCAGTTTTGATAGTGACTAGACAGGCCGACTTTAGCGCCAAAAACTACGATCTCATTATATATGGCGATGTTTTTACGCGGGAAAAATGTTGATCTTACTTGTGCTTCTAGCGGTAAATTAAGGGAAATACCGAAGAAAAAAGGTTTTGCCGGATCCTCTGGGTTTGAGGCAATAAACAGTTGTTTACCTAAAAAGGATCTCACCTCTGACCAGCTTCGCATCATCAGAGGCATCATGCGGTACTTGTTTTCGATTGCAGCTGTATCAACGACAAACCTCGCCAATTTGACTTGAAGGTTGTTTTATAGTATGCATCTTTTTTTGGGGAGCTTCGCAAGTTGATCTCACCCAAGGATCAACGAGTAAAGCGCTATCACTTTCTTAAGTGGGAAATGAGCTCAAACTAGCGAACCAAGCGGGCCTTTGCAAGGAAAACTATTGCCAGATCTTGATTGACAAGTCGGGTAACATTAATCACGTGATTTGAAGTTTCCGGATATTTTAGATAGAAGTAAACGCTTGAGGCGGGGGGGGGGGGGGGGGGGGGTATTTGTTTTAAGAAAAAAAAATTTGTAGCCTTAAAAAAAAAATTCTTCGAAACTCCTTCGCGAACTGCTTTTGCTTTCTATCATTCCCGAGCTCGTTTGGAGGAGGAAAGGGGAAGGGTTAGTGGAACGTTTGGAGTTGCCTGGTTTTTTGGGGGTGTTGAGGGGTGTTCAGAAGGGTCTTTGAGGGATTTTAGATAATGAAAATGATAATGAAAATGAAAATGAAAATGAAAATACCCAGATATATTCTTAAAGAATTTTCTAGATATTTGTACCCTAATACTCACTGAAATGTCTTTCTTTATGTTGTTAGACCGCCTAAGTCATAGATTTACGCAGTCAGAAGAGATCAATGTGTGTTTCAATGGTAGCCGTCATAGAAAGTGGTAGAGGAGATGCGATTTTCTGATAACCTCTGAAGTTGCAGACGAGGCAGGCACTCAGGCAGACACAATGTGTGCACCACCCAACTTTGACATAAAATATAAGGGCTCTGTCACGGCACTAATCAATACTCATTATTACGTTAATTGCGACGAAGGCCTTTAATTATGCGCAGCTTAGTCCATTTTTGACAGGCATACTAAGTTCTAAGTTAACAGTTGCACCCAGTTTGGACGGAAAAGCTGTAAAAGTGCCGTGACAGAGCCCTTATATTTTATGTCAAAGTTGGGTGGTGCACACATTCTGTCTGCCTGAGTGCCTTATTAATATCTAAAATATCCGGAAACTTCAAATCACGTGATTAATGTTACCCGACTTGTCAATCAAGATCTGGTAATAGTTTTCCTTGCAAAGGCCCGCCTGGTTCGCTAGTTTTTGCTGGGATTGAGTGCTTTTCCCACTCAAGAAAGTGATAGCGCTTTACTCGTGTCACCTTGTGTGAGATCAACTTGCGAAGCTCCCCAAAAAAAGATGCATACTATAAAACAACCTTCAAGTCAAATTGGCGAGGTTTGTCGTTGATACAGCTGCAATCGAAAACAAGTACCGCATGATGCCTCTGATGATGCGAAGCTGGTCAGAGGTGAGATCCTTTTTAGGTAAACAACTGTTTATTGCCTCAAACCCAGAGGATCCGGCAAAACCTTTTTTCTTCGGTATTTCCCTTAATTTACCGCTAGAAGCACAAGTAAGATCAACATTTTTCCCGCGTAAAAACATCGCCATATATAATGAGATCGTAGTTTTTGGCGCTAAAGTCGGCCTGTCTAGTCACTATCGAAACTGCCCAAATCTCAGTATTGAAGAAAATGAATGAATCCACCAGTAGCTGTCGTACTTATGCCCTATAATACATTAAGGTTAGTTTGGCAATAAAGTGACGGCTGTTGTGGTGAGACAACTCTTAACGTATGGTATACGATCATACCTGGGGCTCTTGTTACGCATTTTGTACGCCTGAACTGAACGATTGTATTTTAATTTCAGTAAAAGGCTCATTAACTGATCTCCGATGGAGCTTTTAAATCACGAGAGAGTGTTTGGTCGCCCAGATCATACTGCGATGCGACTGGTTTTGAGCTCGTACGCAGTGGGCAAATGTTTGCTTATTTTGCGAAAAAATCTGTCATCATTTCCGTCCTACGAGTGTGCACAGTGATTTTTTTCCTCACCAAATTTTGTCAAGCCTTATCAAACTTCAAATTTTTGTTAGGAGTGTCAATTATACATATTTTACAACCTAAAGAAAGCGTTTTCAAGTGCGGCCACGATTAGCAAATTGAAAATTTAGCGGAGACAATTTTTGTTGAGCCAAACAAATTTCTTCAGCCTAGTGCGTATGGGCCCTTAACTCGTCTTCGCTTTGTTTTTTTACCGAAACTCCTCTCTTTTATTGATACGACCGTTACTTATTTGGCTACGCTATGCCTTTTTCTATCCACGCCAAAAGGTAAAATTTAATGTTGCCCATGCGATCCTTGATGCGTATATTCCATGACTAACTTGCGACTAAAAATAAAATTTTAGCCGCAGTAAATTGGATGAGCTGATTGCTTGTATTAAAGTAAAGCTAAAATAAGCGTAAATGTTCCTTCAATTGAAATAAAAAAAAGACACACAGAAACAAACCGAGTCTAAAGTTTCTTGCCAAAATTTTCCTTTCATGTTTATCACTCAAACGTTTACACTCGTCTTCAATTCTGCTGTCAAAAAGACCAATTCAAGGTCGAATTCACTGAATTCACTTTGCTCACCGCGTTCGTTTTTAATTACCACCTTTTTCACACCGTTATCTCAATTATATGATCTTACTTCTTTAAGCAATTGCCTTTTTTTTGTTTAACCAAAACTTTTCTCATTTGATCGCATACTTAAAAGTTTGGAAAGATTTGCACGAGCCGAGCTCTCTCTTTGTAAACATATCTGTGATTGACAGCTTCATTTTTTACGGATGGTCTGAACTGACCGAAAACGAACAACGACTCCCTAGTGTATGTCGCTGTAGTTTGCTGCAGCGAATAAAAAACCAGTTATTATAAAAATAATGTTGATGTAAATAAGGGCCATTTCATTAAGAAAGGGATAATAAGAAAATGATTTTGTCGAGCTATGACTTAAAAATTTGCAGGTGAATGTTTTGTCTCACGCTCGCATGCGAGCAACTACATGTAGATAGGTAACTCGCTGGTTGTTCGTTTCTTTCTTTTTTTTTGCACGGAACGAGGTAGTTTTCGCAAATTAGGTGACATCCTTTGACGCTCTCTTTTTCTGTTGCATCCGTACATCAGTTGTTGTTGATCTTTTTTTCACTTTTGACGTTTTTATTTGAGGAATTTACGCACTTGCCTTAAAGCTGGCATCGTCGGAATGACTAACACTCCGACTGGATGGATGACTCAGAGCGGATTATCTCCTCAAAAATGAAAAGTTAATGCCTTATCCTTGCAGGGTCGAATAGACCAGGCAAAGGAAAGTCCTGCAAAAGCATTTTCTGTTAGATAGAGCAAACTGCGAGTTTGTTTCTCACCTCAATATTTTTTTTTGCAATGGCGGCGTCCAAAAATTGTCGCCGTGAGCTCATGTGCCAAAGTTGTGTATTAAACAACTTTGACGGTCAAACTTGTGTAATACACAAGTTTGACCGTCAAAGTTGTGTATTACACAAGTTTGACCGTCAAAGTTGTTTATTAAACAAGTTTGACGGACAAATTTGTTTAATAAACGAAAAATTTAGAGTCCGGAAACAATCTGACAGTCCGGAAACAATCTGACAGGTGTTTATTATTATTATTATTATTATTATTATTATTATTATTATTATTAGTAGTAGTAGTAGTAGTAGTAGTAGTAGTAGTAGTAGTAGTGGTGGTGGTGGTGGTGGTGGTGGTAGTAGTAGTAGTAGTAGTAGTAGTGTAGTTTACAGTGCTACATGTATTAATAAAATTGCTTCTCTCAGTCTCCTTGAACCGGGGCCAATCCTTGGTCCTGAGGTACCAGGGGACTTTTTTATTTGATGGACAGAAACCTTCTCATTATGTGCGCCGCTCCTAGGAGGATGATCTTTTGCAGCTCATTAATGTTGCTGGTTCCAGGGATCTTTCCTAAGTTCTGGTCCATTCCCTCTCTAATAAGTCCCAGCGCACCAACAATAACCGGCACAGTCTCTGTTCTCATTCCCCACATCCTCGCGATTTCGATCTCGAGATCTTTGTACTTTGAGAGCTTTTCAATGACTTTCGTTGAGGTGTCTCTGTCGGCTGGTACTGATACATCTATAAGTTTGCAACACTGGTCAGCATGGTCTTTGATCACCATATCAGGCTTATTCGTTGACAGTTCCCTATCAGGATGTATCTGCATATCTCAGAGAATTGTGATTTCTTCGTTTTCGGTAACTGTCTCGGGCTTGTGTTCGTACCACCTGTCTGGGACTTCAACATTGTAATGCTGGCATGCCTTCCAATGAATATATGCAGCTGCCTTATTGTGCCTCTCTAGATAATCAGTTTTCACAAGTTCTGGACAGCCAGATATGATGTGATCTGTCGTTTCTTCGTACTTGTGACATATTCTGCATAATGCACTGCTGCCGTCTTTAACAATCTTTGCAAAATAGGACTTGGTAGGGAGGCTTTGGTTCTGGGCTGCAATTATCAGCCCCTCTGTCTCAGCTTTCAGTCCCGTACTTCTGAGCCACTGGTTGGTTTTATACCCATCAACATCTGCTTCCCTTAATCTTTTGGGGTATCTTCCGTGCAGTTCTTTTTCTTCCCACTGCTTCATTTCTATTTCTTGGGCTTGCTGTTTTACCTGTTGTTTTACTTTCTTCTTCTTCTTCTTCTTCTTCTTCTCCTTATTATTATTATTATTATTGTTGTTATTATTATTATTATTATTATTATTAGCATTATTTTTGTTATTATTATTATACGTAGTAGTAGTAGTAGTAGTATTTTTGTTATTATTATTATTGTTATTATTATTCCACCTTCACAGGCTGATCTTTGCCGCCATAAAAACCTGAGGATTATGTATCAAGCACTTTTCTCAGAATCCTTGCTGTTCCTAATAGTGCAGGCTTTTGTAGGAATGCTGTTCGGAGTGTAATGCCCAGTTTCCAGACCCAGTCGCCTAACTTTCTTGTTACTCCACCTAGGGCACCAGCAATAGACCAATTTCGAAATAATTATTAAAATTCACTTCTAAACAAAAGGCATCATCTCGAGGCTCTGGGGAATAAATATAAGGATTTGTAGTTTATTTCCCAGAACCTCGAGATGGTGCCCTTTCTTTAGAACTGAATTTTAATACATCGAAAGTGGGCTATTATAGCTATTACCTGAGCACTTTTCAAATTCCACATTCTCGTAATTTCTCTCTTCAGGTCTTGGTATTTTTCAACCTTCTCACCCTCTTTTTCACTGAGTCTTGAATCACCGGGGATAGTGATGTCAACAATAAAGCAGTTCTTGTCTTCCTTATCGATGATTACAATGTCAGGCCTTCTACATGTAGCTCCAATAATGGTCACATTGGATACAGACATCCCACAAGATCTTGATTCTTCCATTTTCCACTGAACTCTCAGGTGTATGCTCATACCACTTTTCGCTCCGCTCTAATCCATATTTCTCACACAATTTCCAGTGGACTTCCTTCACAAAATTGTCATGTCTTCCTTTGTATTCCTTCTGAGCTAACTTCTTACACCCACTCACAACATGATCGACATTCTCAACCACACAATCTACACAAGGGGGCTGTACATATGTGATATTTAACAATTAGACAGGACTATTACTAATAGTCCTCTAGTAGCGTAACCAATTAATATGCAGGATTTGCATTAGTCCACCACATGTAGTTGGGTGATACTAATCATACATATTCTCCCATATTGTGTACATGTTGTTGTTGTTGCTGTCGTTGTTGTTGCTGTTGTTATTATTATTATCATCATCATCATCATCATCATCATCATCATTATTATTATTATTATGTGTTTCCATCCACAGTGTACAATCACTGGTGAGTCCCTGTCTGAATGCAACAAGGAGTCTCAGCACTCCAGAACTCTTCTTAGGATTCTTGTCAATCCTAGCAAGAATGTCTTCCGCACCATGCCCAAAGCCCACATTAATCATCTTCATGCAGCCCTCAAAATTCTCCGTAATTCTACCCAATGCTCCTATTACAACCAGAATGAAATGACAGTCACTTTCTTCATTTTCCACAAGGCCTTTACATGTACCTTCCTTGCAAGGTCTCGATACTCATAGATTTTTTCTTCCTCTTTCAGCAGGATGCGACTATCTCCTGGGCAAGCAACGTCAATTCTCTGACACACTCTCTTCTTCTTATCGACCACTACAATATCTGGTCTATTGCAAGGGAGCCAAAGTCCCAAAATAATGATCTTTGCGTTCTCATTCTCAACAACTGGTTCTGGGCTATGCTTGTACCACTTTTTTCCACTCTATGTTGACCTGTTTGCAGAGACCCCAATGTATTGCTTTTGCAACATTATCATGTTGTCGCTTGTATTCCGACTGTGCTAAATTTGGAACATTCACTCAAGATGGCTGACAGTTTCATCACTTTTTTTGCATAATCTGCAAAGTGAATCCTCTTGTGTCTTGTCAATTTTGGCCTTAATCACCTTTGTTCTCAGAGATTG
>NC_090889.1:43439041-43441541 GCF_036669925.1 Montipora capricornis
AGGTCTCTTCTCCTTCTCTTGGGAAAGGGTAGAAGATAGACCCTGGGAACGAGGCTCAACATTTTCACCTTTCATACTACGAAAACCACCGTTCTGTGGAATTGGTCTGAATTATTGACTGACTGCCACTTCAGTTAAACATTTGGATGAAATTCCTTTCTGACGGTGTGCTTTCGCCGTTAAGGTGTACCGAAACAGAACAATGGAAAGATATGTTTTGTTCTTGTCCAGCGAAGAGGTTGCAAGTGCAACCACGGTCTCGCTGTTACTTCGAGTGTAAGTTTTGTTTGCTGGCCTAAAAGGTAGCATCGAGCACAACACCTCTCAAGGATTTGAACTATTTACAAGTGAAAGTGGGCGGGGCAGTGACTCAGTAAGTCGGGCCCATTCCACAGATCGGTGGTATTCGTAGCAATTAATTTTCCGAGTTCAGTGACTCATAGCCACTTTGATTTTTCGTTTTCTTTAAAGGAAATGCTGCTGTGTGTCGACTTGTGGAAGATCCAGTTCTAAGGAAAGTGAAGTCAGCTGCAAGAGCTTTAAATTATGCAGGTAACAAAATACCAGAGGACAGACGCCAGGAACTGTCAATAATTGTGCAGAAATACTTCAATGCACCCGTTTTAACTCAAGAAATCATCATGCAGGCTGCAGCAATGGAAACCCGTAAGGAAAATGCTAATTTTGTGTCACATGGACGTGAAGTGGTGAAAAGAGTTCGTGAAGAAGGGAAACTACTGGAATTTGAAAAGATGTGGAGAAAGCACTTTGTTGATACCATGCACCCAAAGTACCTCCCACCTTTATGGTCGGTGGATCATCGTCATGAAGCTTTGAAAGAAAAATTAGGGGTTGGTAATGACTCTTTGTAATTCCATCTTTAAGTTCTCTTTATGTAATTAATTTTCTCTAAAGGCTGTGATTGTTTTGTTATGTATCAATCAATTCCAAGAGGGCCCATCCTCCCTCTCCCACCCCCTGGCAAACCCTTGGGCATTTGACCTTTACAAAATGATATGATCAACTCCCCCCCCCCCCCATGTTGCCAGTTTACACCGTCAAATGCCCCACCACTTGTTACAGCTCGTCCTGAGCATGTTGTAGCTGGCCGCTCGTCTGCGTATTCCTCATCTGAGGCGATAAAAGCAAGAACGACATCATTTGAGTCGTCTTCAGAGTCAGGGGCATCACTCTTGTAGTCATCATCAGTTTCCTCTCCCTCACTGCTTTCATCACTGCTGTTTAGTTGACCTGATTCATTCCTGCCTCCCACTTCGGCTTGTCCAGTTCTGAGAGTATTCATTCGCAAGAAGTGTCCCATAATTGTCTTCACTTTGTCATTCTTGTTGCTCTTCTGATGCTGTTTTAATAGCCCATGATGTTTTAAGTATTTGTTCAATTCTGGCACATGGAGCTTTTTTAGCTTGGTGGCATCTTCACACAAATTAGCCCAATGATAACCTTCATAGGACTTTTCTCTTGCCTCCCTACTTTCCCTTGCCCTTTCCTCCAGTCTCTTCTTTTTTTTGAACTCCATGACCTCAAGATGCTGGAGATAGTCAACCACAAACTTTGGTTGCACAATGAATTTGTCTCCAAATCTAGCTACGCTCTCTGGGTCAGACAAAACTACGCTACCACTGGCATGCGCCTCTTTCAACTGGACTCTTGGTTGCCAATCGTCTGGATCACGCCCCTCATTTGGGGTCTGCTGATAAGGAAGGTAGTGGTACTTTGGAAGGCAGGCATGATCAGGAAATGGTTTGGGGCATCTCCCTATAGGTGGTCCAGTCCATTCACAACAAAAAGAACAAACTTGTCCTACCTTTACTCCACAAGAAAACTTCAGAAATTTCCCAGAAAAAGCCTTGGTAAGGAGGTCAGTTCCAATTACAGGACTCAAATTATTGGTCTTTGTTTAATATGCGCTTGACAACAACATTTTTATGAATGAAAAGAAAGTTGTTACTATTCAAGACTGTTATTATGGTACGTTCACTGCTATTATAAAATATATAAAAAGCTGTTGAGAAGTTTTCTTGAATACCCTGGAAATGTTTTAGTATATTTGTTATAAATAAAAGAGGTCAATTTTTTCCTCAATTTGTAAAATCTCTTATCCTATTTTTAATTTAATTTTTTCGTCCAACCCCCCCTTTTCCTTCATTTTTTTTCGGCTGGCCCCCCCTTTCAAGCCAATTTTTTTTTAGTGGCCCCCCCCAAATCCCACCAGCCCCCCCTTTCTCACAAAAAATGAACGGTCCCTTAGTGCCTCACACAGAGCGTGAAATACCCCACCCTCCGTGCAAGAAGCAAGTTTGGCCGTTGTTATGAAACGTTTATTATTATTTTTTAATTTTATTTGAACAGTTAACCGTTGATGTTAAACTTGCGTCAATAGTCATTCCAGAAGGATTCACCTACTGTAGTTTTGACAAACTGATGTTTCAATAATATGTAAACAAATACGATTGATGAACAATCGAGCAAATCGATGAAG
>NC_090889.1:43446541-43466541 GCF_036669925.1 Montipora capricornis
GATCATCGTTTATATCACTTATCTCTGTGGACTCTATCTTTAACACATGCGTTGAACTCAAATTCACTGTGCATGACCTTGTCAACTTTGAGCTCACAGTTGGTCCTGACAAAACCCAACCAAATTGGTTGCAAGGGCTACTGGTCCATAGGGATCTCCCTTAATGATATTCCCAGTGAAGAAAGACCGGTAATAATCTGTTCCTATCAGCACATCAATACTGACAGAATCACTTGTATCACATGCAAGTTGTAGACCCTGCAATGCAAGTAGGCCAATTTTTAGTCAACAGAAATTCTTTTGGTCAATCGAGGGACACATACTTGGGAATGAAACGAAATTCCGATTTTATTTTACCTTTAACTCCGAGAGAGGCCCAAACAATGACCACCCAACCAATTCTAATTCCTTTTTTGTCTGTTTGGTGCCAATTACCCCTTGGTTGGAAGGAAAAGAGTTGACGACAAAGAATTTTCAAATTTTCTAGGACGTGTTTTCTTTATTCCTCGCCCACAAAAAAGACTAGTAGTGAAAACAAGTTCGTTTTTGTCGTACTTCAGTTTGTGTGGCATCTGAAAACGGACCAATGTTGAAATGTCAGCTTTTCTCTACAGTGGTCAATTTTTAGAAGATCATTCAGCATTCCGGCGCATGCGCATGTCATTTCCGAGTTCATGTTTGCCTCCTCTTCAAAGCGAGTCTAACTGCGAAGTTTTTGTGATGGTAATAAAGTTCTACTTTACATAAGAATGAAAAATAATTTAAGAACGGTGCCTACTATTGTTATTGTGCATACGTTCTGCGCATCTCAAGATACTCGGATTTCCTATGAGTTTTGCTTATTAATACAGGAATATTTTTGCGCGGTTCAAAACCATGCGGAGAAAGCAGAATTTTGCAAGTGCTCTTGGTATCCAAAAAGAAAATTGGGGGTAACCACGCATTTTTCAGAGATCATTAAGCTTCACTTTGGAAAAGAATGCCATTCATTGCTTTGTCTTTGAAAGATTTTTTAAAATATTGTTGATTAATTATCTTTGAAAAATGCGTGGTTACCCCCAATTTTCTTTTTGGATTTCAATAACACTTGTTAAGATCTGCATTTCCCGCATATTCAATAAACCGCGCAAAAATACCTTTGAATTAGCAGGCACAGTCCTTAATTAGTTTTCATTCAGATGTGAAGTTAGACTCGCTCTGAAGAGGAGACAGACATGAACTCGGAAATGGCCTCTTGAAACTGCTTTGTAATTTAGATTTTGGAGTTGTAACTTACAGTGAAATCACATCATCATGTATAGATTTTTTTCATAATGGTGGCCAAATAAAATATTCTTCTATGTTAATGCTAATAAGCTTTCCTAGCCTCGCTACAACGAGCAAATTCAAAATGAGGGAAAGAGGTCTAATTAACATAAATACAAAAGAATGAAAGTGGTCTGTAGATAACTGTAAAGAACACAACTGCGCATTAAAAAGTTTCCTCGTGAGTTTCAAATTTATTTTAATGGTGTTACTATCACAAAGCTATGGAAATGTAAAAAATTTCCTTGTTTCCAGTTGGGCTTCTTTAACTCCTTGTGGAATTCGTTTTCCTCATCAGGTCTTCAACAAGTATTCGATTCCCTGTCATCTTGGTCGTTAGCCTGCAAACGCAGACGTATTTCCCAATCGTTTCTCTTCCCCGTTTCTCACTCCACTCTTCATAAATATCGTTTTCCTTGCCAGGTCTCCGACCAGTATTTGATTCCTCGCCATCTCGGTCGTCTGACTCTTCATAAATATCGCTTTCCTTATCAGGTCTCCAACCAGTGTTCGATTCCCTGTCATTACGGTCGTCTGACTCTTCATAACTATCGTTTTCCTCATCAGGTCTCCGACTAGTATTTGATTCCTCGCCATCTCGGTCGTCTGACTCTTCATAAATATCGCTTTCCTTATCAGGTCTCCAACCAGTGTTCGATTTCCTGTCATCTCAGTCGTCTGACTCTTCATAAATATTGCTTTCCTTATCAGGTCTCCAACCAGTGTTCGATTCCCTGTCATTACGGTCGTCTGACTCTTCATAAATATCGTTTTCCTTATCAGGTCTCCGACCAGTATTCGATTCCCTGTCATCTCGGTCATCTGACTCTTCATAAATATCGTTTTCCTCATCAGGTCTCCAACCAGTATTTGATTCCTCGCCTTCTCGGTCGTCTGACTCTTCATAAATATCGCTTTCCTTATCAGGTCTCCAACTAGTGTTCGATTCCCTGTCATTTCGGTCGTTTGACTCTTCATAAATATCGTTTTCCTTATCAGGTCTCCAACCAGTATTCGATTCTCCGTCATCTGGGTCGTCTGACTCTTCATAAATATTTTTTTCCTTATCAGGTCTCCAACCAGTGTTCGATTTCCTTTCATCTCAGTCGTCTGACTCTTCATAAATATTATTTTCCTTATCAGGTCTCCAACCAGTATTTGATTCCCTGTCATTTCGGTCGTCTGACTCTTCATAAATGTCGTTTTCCTCATCAGGTCTCCAACTAGCGTTCGATTTCCTGTCATCTCGGTCGTCTGACTCTTCATAAATATCGCTTTCCTTATCAGGTCTCCAACCAGTATTTTATTCCTTGTCATTTCGGTCGTCTGACTCTTCATAAATATCGTTTTCCTCATCAGGTCTCCAACCAGTATTCGATTCCTTGTCATCTCGGTCGTCTCACTCTTCATAAATATCGCTTTCCTTATCAGGTATCGGACCAGTATTGGATTCCCTTTCATCTCGGTCGTCTGACTCTTCATATCGTTTTCCTTATCAGGTCTCCAACCAGTGTTCGATTTCCTGTCATCTCGGTCGTCTGACTATTCATAAATATCGCTTTCCTTATTAGGTCTCCGACCAGTATTCGATTCCTCACCATCTCAGTCGTCTGACTCTTCATAAATATCGTTTTCCTCATCAGGTCTCCAACCAGTATTTGATTCCCTGTCATCTCGGTCGTCTGACTCTTCATAAATATCGTTTTCCTTGTCAGGTCTCCAACCACTATTCGATTCCTCTTCATCTCGGTCGTCTGACTCTTCATAAATATCGTTTTCCTCAACAGGTGTCCGACCAGCATTCGATTCCTCGCCATCTCAGTCGTCTGACTCTTCATAAATATCGCTTTCCTTATCAGGTCTCCGACCAGTATTCGATTTCCTGTCATCTCGGTCGTCTGACTCTTCATAAATATCGTTGTCCTTATCAGGTCTCCAACCAGTATTCGATTTCCTGTCATCTCAGTCATCTGACTCTTCATAAATATCGTTTTCCTCATCAGGTCTGCGACCAGTATTCGATTCCTCGCCATCTCGGTCGTCTGACTCTTCATAAATATCGTTTTCCTTATTAGGTCTCCAACCAGTGTTTGATTTCCTGACATCTCGGTCGTCTGACTCTTCATAAATATCGTTTTCCTTATCAGGTCTCCGACCAGTATTCGATTCCTCGCCATCTCAGTCGTCTCACTCTTCATAAATATCGTTTTCCTCATCACGTCTCCAACCAGTATTCGATTCTCCGTCATCTCGGTCGTCTGACTCTTCATAAATATCGTTTTCCTTATCAGGCTCCACTTCAATATCCAATAGGCCACTTTCAAAATACTATAATACTTTTTGTCTTCCCTCCAAAATTTGTTTACAGTTTCTCTTGAGACTTAAAATGGTTTCAAGAGAGAGTAAAAATAATGCTTATGCAAAATTTGGTTCAGCAATCAAAGACTATTATGGTATTTTTGAAAGCGACCAACAGACTATTTTCCCATCCCATAATGCTATACGTTTTAGAGGTTCTTTACATTAAAACAATGCAATTTAATTATTACTCTCGGGACTGTATCATGCTTCAGTGAACTGGATATCCACTGTTTTAATGGAAATAACCCGACAAAATGAACTGTGTTATGGGATTTGCGAAAATGGCGAATTCTTGAATGATTACCTCGATCCTCTGGCTCTTCACGATATTCGTCCTTTTTTAATCTGTTCTCCGATCAGAAACCTCGTCATCTTCATCCTTACACAGTTCATGAAACTCGTTTTCCTCTTCAGGTCCAATTGTTCGTTACCAGGCTCCTCTGATTCTTCAAGACACTCGTTTTCCTTATCAGGACTCCAATTATTATTCACTCTGCCGGAGTGAGGAAGTTGAATTAACAGTGTCAGGCTGCAGCTTATTTAGCTTGCTGTCTTTCTAATTAATGATTTTAAAACAATGCGAAATATTTCCTCGCCATAAAAACTTAGAGCGTGAATGCGGGCCTCCGCAATAGCCTCTCCATAACTTTAAATTTGGCCAGGCGAGCACCGAGAAGTACATCCTATTGACTATTTCCTCTATGTGCGCTTTGCAAGTTAATTGGGAGCTCATAGTAAGCCCCAGTAACTTGGCGGTGCTAACGACTTCCAACTCTTTTCCATCAACAACGACTGCATCGCACTAGTCAGATTTTTAAGTTACTCCACAACTGCCTTACTACAGGCATCTCTTTCTGAAAACGTTTGAATGACGTACGAAAGAAATTTTCACACAGATCTTCTGAACCTGTAAGCACTGTATCAAAGAAGAATGTTGTCATTGTATTACCTTATTTAAGCCGTGTTCCCACTCAACGTTGATTATGATCAACTGAACTATAATAGACCAATTTCGATATATTAAAATTCAGTCCTGAACAAAAGACATCATCTCGAGGCTCTGGGGAATACATATAAGGATTTGTATGAGTTTATTCCCCAGAGCCTCGAGATGATGCCTTTTGTTTTCGACTGAATTTTAATATATCGAAATTGGTCTATTCAGGCTATTTTACTCCATTTAATTTTATTTAATTATGGTTCTGTTCACATCTGCGAAAATTCAAATACAATAGGCCACTTTGGAAAATACCATAAAACTTATTGTCTGTCCCCCCAAATTTTGAATAAGCATTGTTTTTGTTTTCTCTTGGGACCATTGTAAGTCCTAAGAGAAACTGGAAACAATGCTTATGCAAAATTTGGGGGGACAAACAAAGAGTATTATGGTATTTTCCGAAGTGGCCTATAGGCACGGTAACCTCGCAGTGTGAGACAAAATGGCGCCATATCGTGTGGCTTCCGCGATTATCATCACCATCATGTGCTTGAGGCGAGAAGAGAACCAAGGATAGCTTCCGAGAATAGAACAAGACAAATCCAAACCTTCGTTCCATAAAGCGATTAGAAGTTTCGTCTGTTCATACCACCACGTGCTCGCCATTCAGTTCAATTACGCACTGTAATTACTTCAAACAACCTCCTTGAGGTTGTTTGAAATTATTATAATCCAATTATAATCAGAGACTGTAATTGCATTGGTTGATGTGAACTCATAATTCGATCATATTCGAGGCTTAATGTGAACACGGCTTTAGGCTTACAAAGTGATTTCATCGAACGACGCCTCAAATCTTGTGTTAGAAAATTTTATGGTTTTGTCAATCATAAGGTAATTTTCCAGAATACTTACCGGATTTAATCTCTGTTTCCTTACAAAGATCGTTTTAGTCGTTCACAGTAATCTAGGATAATTTACAAAGCTAGTTGTTAGGATTGTGACGCTTTTTTCATTGGAAAAACCAAACGGAGATTGTGTGACAGGAAGATGGGACGCATTACAAGGCTCTCCCGACATGTACAGCTGGTCACAGCTCCGCTCTTGCAGATCATGTCATTTCCACCGGTCACAACATCAAATGGGACAATTTTGAGATTTTGGCAAATGGAAGGTCTGGCCTTCATTGTAAAATAAAAAAAAAAGACATTGTTGATTCAGAACTTAAATCCAACATTCAGTGTAAACGTTGGTAGTGTAAAACTGTTTCTCTTCTGACTGCCATATTATAATATTAAGCTATGATTGTAATTTCTACTACAACCTAGTTACCAGTGCTTCTCTTTTATCTTTTAGCATTTTTAAAAATTGATGCAGATCGTTTAACCCTCACCTGTGATGATGAATATTGCTACACACATAATGATGCGAAGTTTAAATTTGTTCGCTATGTTCATGTCCACCCTGTGCGTTAAGCGTGTCATTTATACTGAAGTATGTTTGTGTTCCTTTGTTGCCGAAATTAGTTCTAACGTGCCAATATCATAAAGTTTGAGTTTTCGCTTGAATATTGTAGGCAAAATCTGCTAAAACACTCCTCATTAGAATTCTTTACATAAAGCTAATAAGGAATACTTTGTTCTTCTTGTATGCCAATGTGCAACTCTCACCAGATGAACTTTTGTTCGGACACGCTTTTGTGGAGTGTTTTTGAAGCCGTGTAATAAACTCGTAGGCCGTGTCCTATTAAACAGCGCATAATTAACAATGCAAGTTTATGCTGAAGGAAAACAAAAGTTAAGCAACCTCATTCCCAGGGTCTCTCTTCTCTGCCTCCTTTGTTATTTGTCTCTCGACGATAGAGAGACACTGGGAACGAGGTTGAAAGTTAAAAGCCAAGAGTCTTGAGCTTTTTTTATTATCGGTAAATTAATTCCAGTAACCGAGACTTAGCTTTATGGAGCTAGGGACCTCAGTTTCTGAATAGCCCCTATAACTTTTTTCAGCCTCGAAAAATAGTCTTAGAAAATGAGATCGCCTTATTCGGTCTGAAAATTTGATCTTTAAACATGTTTACAAGAACCCTAGGTGCCAGAGTAATTATTTTTCAAGGTCGGAAGGAGAACGCCCAAGGATTCCAAATCAACGGTCGAGGACGAAAATCGTTTATCGAATTTGAAAGTCATCCTCGACCGTTGATTTGGAATGGCTGAGCGTTCTCTCCGACCTTGAAAAAAAATTCCACTGGCACCCGGGGTAACTTTATAACTTCAACTTTATTTGCATATACAACTGGAGGAAAGTATAAATGCCAATAGGTAGTTTTCAAGACCTTCGAAAATAAATGACTTGAAGCCTTTTTTTGTATAATATCTTTGTTGAAGATACAAAGCGTTCTATGTCACCCGAAATGCGCCCAAGAGTTTCAGGATTCCCCAGGGGCCCGTTTTTCGGAAGTATCGAAACTTTCGGGTGCTACAATTCCCTTTGTGTCCGCAGAATGGAGAGATTTTGAGTCAGCGAAGTTCACAACCATTTTCCTTTTTGTTATCGTGAAAACATACTAAAAGACCAGCTTTTCAAAACAAGTGAATTGTAGGTTCACGAATAGCTTTCGGGCCCGAAATGTTCTTCGTTATCGGGATTTCCAGAAACGGCTTGAGGAATCTGGGGACGAGATTGGAAAGTTTCTGCGCATATTCCGTGCGCGCATATGATATTTGGTGACGTCATGCCGCTGGTCATGTTCTAAACACACCAAACATTTAAACAATTTTGTTTTTTTTTAACAGTGTCTCTCCCTATTTAGCGTTTTTTTTTATCCTTCGTCATGACCAGTACTCACACGTAAGTTACCAGACTCGCCTTGTTTCTTACGAGATGAGAATCTCATCTCCAGAGACGTGGCACTCGTCTCTAGACGAGAGTCTCGTCTCGCGAGAATCACTGAACCAACAAGATTGGCATAAATTTTGATAAAATTTCGACAGCTACACGAACATTTGGCTAGCAAGATTTTAAGACTTGGTCACACAGTGGCTTCAACAGACAGCCATTGAATAACGATACTGCTACAACGAAAGTTAATATATGCGAGCCATATATATTTGGACTGCGGAGAGAATCAAGTTTAATGCTGATCGTTGCAGTCACAAATTATTGTTACTTGAGCAGTAACGAAAGTAAAGCCTGAATAATTCATTCTTGAACGTTCAAGCGGTAATAACCATACTATTAAGTAAAGTACGATCGTCGGGGTGAGTGTTGTCCTGAGAAGGACTGTTTGAGATGACATTGACTGACGTTTCGACAACCTGAGAGGAAGTCATCTTCAGAGTCAAGTGATTTGTGTAACGTCAGATACTATAAGAACTCCGGTCGTAGATGTCATTGGTCAACTTATTCGTGATGTTATTGATCGACTGTCAGTTGAGCCTATAGATGTAATTGGCTGGGAAGACTAAACAGTGATAGGTGCGTTTCGATCCGTCTACAGGTCTAAGGTCAGTACGTGTATCGTAGAATACGTTGGGTAGTACTGTGAGAATAAATCAGTGTGTTGTTTGTCTGTTGATGTCGTCGATGAGTCGCTTGTAGGGTGCGGGAAGTTGTAAGCATCGGTTTATAGGTGTCTGCTCTAAGTTAGTAAACCAATAAAAATTCTTTCGCCCTAAAAGTGTAGAGGATTCACCGAAACGCTGGTAAAGATGATAATGAGAAGACAACGTAGCAAGCAAAGATCAAAAAGCTTTTTTACTGAAGAAAGACTGTGTTTTCAGAAGTGAATGGCAGCCGAAATACACATGGCTTGCCTATGATGCCAACAAAAAAATTATGACCTGTAAAATCCGTATCAAGGCAAATAAATCAAATGCATTTACAATGTTGTTGAAGGCCCACCATTGCAAGAGTTCCAGTTTGAACGTTCCTTGATGACTTTGAAAGAGATTAATCACAAAGGATTTTTTTCCCACCCTTGTCATGAAGTGCAAGTCACTTTGTCCCACTTCAGCTCCTGCAGGGCCCCTATTTTTCCCTGGGACTCCCTAAGACAAAATCCTGAGGAGAACACTTTGAGAGCTGATTAGTCACCTCGTCTACTGTGACTTATATGTTACATGTACTAGCATACAGCACAGAAACCACAATGTAGAGATAAGACATTTACAAAATACAATGTGTAATTATTGCAGTGTGGGTTATGCATGAACATTTAGCTGAAAGGGAGGCGTTATCCTTGCGCTGATCAGGACAATAATACGCGAAAATTATTGTCTCTTATAGATACAGTACAGTTTGTACCTAAACAATTTAGGTGGCTTCAATGGCATCCCATTGAAATGGGTTATTTAGCCCATTTCCCATTGAAACACCGTGAATTTTTCAGGTACTGAAACAATAACATTGCTTAAATTGTCCTGATAAGCACGAGGATCAATTTCTCTTTCAAGAGATTTACAGGAGAATAGTGTCATTTATGTAAAATCAAAGCAATTACAGTATCCGCAAAAGAATATTGAGCCTGTTTTCAGTGTTACACTTGAATACAGACCAACTGGTACTGAATCAGAATTCGTGTGTAAAGAAGGCTTACGGTATACAGTAGTACTTAAATGACAGACTTATGTTTCATTCGTATTCCCAGTTGCGTTTGTGCTATTAGTCTATGGAGGAATCAGTCAAGTGACAAGGTCATTAGTTTCTCGATTCGTTTGACTTCATTCTCGACTCGATTCTTGATTGTCGTTCCTCCATTCTCGATCCTCTATACTCGTGAGAATCAAAGATCGAGGCTACAGTCAAGAATCGAGACTCGAAAGAGACTGTCAAGTTACTTTTGCCCGGTACTTTACAATGTATGGTCCAAAGCAACCTAATGTGCCTTTTTTTCCTCTATTACATTGAAACTGTTTGTGATTAGTCAACTTTTTTAGGACAAACTTCAAATCCATTAACAGCCGTTTTGTGAGTATTTATTTTTCAAAAATGGAAGGTTAGGTAATCAATGAACTTTAGTATGTGCAACCTTTTGTTGCACTCTCATCAAGTGGCATAAGATGTCTACAGTAGTATTTTATTTTATATTTTGGGTGATTTGTGTTGTTCTTTTGTTAGTAAAGAGTTATCAAATTAGTCAAGACATTTGTTTTAGTAAAATGCTAAAATCTTGGACTAAGTAAAAATTTGAGACCATCCCTCCCACCCCCCCCCCCCCCTCCCCAAAAAAAAATAATAATGTGAACATGGCGTATTATCGCCTTCACTTGGCTTCATCCTTGATTTAGGAGGAAGGGGACATCTGCGTTCCATTTTAATCGGTCCAAGATTGTATCCTTTATATACTGTAGTTACTATTATGGACAACATCCGACACACCTCTGTACACAGGTCTTTTTTCTGAACACTTCATAATTTTTAACCGCCCCTTTCCCCTCCCCCTCCCCCCCACGTGACATCACACAAATTTTGATTGGTTATGTGTTGCCGCAGATTTTAATTGGCTGGTAGGAAACATGAGAGTTTATCAAGAAAATGCCTTTCAATCAAGAAGTTAAAAAAACCAGGATTTTCCTTCATTTGTCGAATTATTTTTGAGAAAATAATATTTTGTAAAAGCAATAATAAGAAAACTTTTTCCGTGTTTACATAGCCTCATCTAAACATTCGGGAAGTTGGGAGAATTCTCGACAGTTACGAAACCCTCGACTGGGTCTCGGGTTTGCATAACCATAGGGAGCCCACACAAACAGTGTGTCTGTTTGTATGTTCGAAATATAAAGAAATGTATGGGAAATATTGAAGAGTCCTAATACAGTAAACTTACATCGAGAAATGACTATGTTAAAGCTCAAAATAACCTCAGTTGTTGTGTATTGTCATTGCTGCGGCTGAAAATGGTGAATTTGAGCGATTTGGTGGATTTTCCGTTGACTGTTACTACACGTCCTTACAAAGAGACAAGGGTGGAAAGCTCATTTTCGACCGCTCCAGCGTCAAGCCGATTTTCACCCACAAATTAGAATCGCCCGTCTTTCAATTCGAACACCAGATAAACTGAAAGGTTGACGGTTCTTCTCGTGCCATTCAATCGAAGATCCATTCAAAATCCAAGCGCTAACCGCCAAATAATTTTCGAGAAATGCAGCTTTCGAAGCGACCAGCATTTCGTGTGCCAAGGAGCAACCGTCACGCTGTTTGCTCCACACTGATTGGATGCATTGTTTAGCAACATCCAATCAGTGTGGAGCAAACAGCGTGACGGTTGCTCCTTGGCACACGAAATCCCGGCCGCGGATGCTGGTCGCTTCGAAAGCTGCATTTCTCGAAAATTATTTGGCGGTTAGCGCTTGGATTTTGAATGGATCTTCGATTGAATGGCACGAGAAGAAGCGTCAACCTTTCAGTTTATCTGGTGTTCGATTTGAAAGACGGGCGATTCTAATTTGTGGGTGAAAATCGGCTTGACGCTGGAGCGGTCGAAAATGAGCTTTCCACCCTTGTCTCTTTGTAAGGACGTGTAGTAACAGTCAACGGAAAATCCACCAAATCGCTCAAATTCACCATTTTCAGCCGCAGCAATGACAATACACAACAACTGAGGTTATTTTGAGCTTTAACATAGTCCTTTCTCGATGTAAGTTTACTGTATTAGGACTCTTCAATATTTTCCATAAATTTTTTTATATTTCGAACATACAAACAGACACACTGTTTGTGTGGGCTCCCTATGGCATAACTGTCTCAAATTCCCCCATTACTCCCCTTCATGTTTAGACGGCTATGTAAACACGGAAAAAGCCCTCTATTGCTTAAAATATTGCAACATAGTTCTTAATAGGTAATTGAATGGAAATTATGTGTTCCCAATTAACTTGTGTAGGATTGTGAAATTATACAGATTTCAGCTGAGCCAATTAAAACCAAAATAATAGTCGCTATGAATATTCATACGCTGTATATTTAACAATTGTTCACTGAAGGTGAGTTGAATATCGGTGAGTCAAACCGACACGACGTCAACGTTTTTATTCACTGATGCCGGTGGTGATGTTTTCTTTTTGCAAAGCTACATAGGTGATTATTTGAAAGATATGCATTTTAATAGAGACAAGTTCTATTCTGTTCAACAAGTAACCGCTTGTTGAATGGCGCAAACCAATCGTTTTCAAGTCTCGCATTCATGTGATTTGGATGGTTCAATGTGGTGGCCGCAATATGTGATGGTGCAGAATCATCTTTACTTGAATGGAACGAAGGCCAACTAGGCTCGCAGCACACAATAACGTTAACCTGTTATCATCCGGCGTTTCCAAATTTGCCACCATAAATGGGAAGAGTTCGTCATTCTTGTTCGACAAAAGTTGAATGTGTTTTTTGCCTTTCAACAAGTCGCAACATTGTCATTCAACAGGCTGCAGCGTAGTGCAACATTTTTTGAGCATGATGTTGATTGAAACGTTTGTCAACAGCTTAAGACACATTGATCGCAAACTGTTTAGAAACATTGTCTCAGAATTTGTTTGATGTTATCACTTTTCAGGCAACTTTAGTCAGTGATGCATTTAAGCAGTCAGAAGACTGGCACATAGAACAGGTACATGTACAAATTGTTTGCTTTTCTTCTGCTGGAAATTGCTGAGCCAGCATGACTTGGGGAAGGGCTGAAGTACAGTTGTACATGTACACTGTATCCCAGTGTAAACCTTCAGCAGTATACAGTGTACGTATGACCCAACAAACCTACACCGAATTACACTGTACACAGAGTCATGGAGTTGGAACAAAGTTGCACCAACTATGCTACTTTTTTGGCGGCATCTTTGCGGCATCGTCTGAAATTAAAAACGTAAAATGAAAAATGAATACACTCGTACTGTGATGAATACAATTAATTTTGAAAAGCGACAGTTTTTAGTAGATGTTATTAACCCTTTCAACCCTGAAGTGCGCCCCATTGATGAGTATAACTCTTAGCAGGCGAAGGGTTGAAGAGGACACAGTTTTTGCGTGGACCTAGCTGTTGTTGTTAACGTTTTCACCCGTGAAGCAGCCCCCATTGATGAGTACAGCTGTTTGGTGTTACACAGAGTAAAATCTATAAGTATCACTCTTAGGAAGGGAAGGGTTAAAGGGAACATAGTTTTTGAGTGGACCTAGATGTTGTCAACTTTTTCACCCCTGCAGAAGCCTCAATTGACGAGTAAAATCGTCTGCCGTTGGACCGAGTAATGTCTACATATTATCACTCTTAGTAGGGAAGGGTTAAAGGGGACGTAGATGTCGTTGACCCATTCATCCTTTAATTATGTAGCTGCATCAAAATGCAATATTGCCAAGAGATATATTTTTTGTCAATTTTAGACAATTGATATTCTTTTGCGTGTTTATGGACCGAGACGAAACAAATTTAAATAAATTGGATAGTTTTTGCTGGAACGTTTGCTTCAGCCTTGAACAAGCCGCCCAATTTGAGAAAAATCTGCGTGCTTTTCATCACCCAATCAAACGTCACGAAATAAAAGAACCGAGTATTGGCCAATTAGATTGTAGCTATCAGGGAATTTAAGGACGGTGCCTACTACCATGTATTAGTAAGCATGACCGATAGGAAACCCGAGTATCTCGAGATGCGCAGAACGTATGCGAAATAACCATAGTAGGCACCGTCCTTAAGCAGCTTTGTGGTTTTTAAACGACTCGCCTTTAACACTGAGAACAAACCGTTTTGGAGGCTATGTAATTAATAGGTAACAGGACTACATGCTTGTCCAATTTGGAAATAATTGGATTAAAAATAATTATCTGACTGCCAATTGGCAAATGGCAGTCCTCAGAATTTTTCTTATCCAGTTATTTTCAAATTGCACAGCATGTAGTCCCATTACATATACGAAGCAGCTCCGATTGAAGAGTAAAATCGTCTAGCTTTTGACATAGTAAAATCTATAAGTCACTCTTACGAGGGAAAGGATTAAGTTGAAGTATTACATCAGTAGAGAAAGATGAGGCTGAAAATTCCGTCCATTCAGCTTCAACTTAGTCTTTTCCTAACATCAGAGCTTTGGGTCTTACATCAAAGCCTCTTTTCCGTTTCCTTGTAGGAGATGTGTGCTGGACATGGGCTTTTGAACTTCGAAGTACTTTTGATATTCATCCTCTATCGAATGGGCAATTGTTTTAACTCTGTAACTCAGGCTTGCATATAAAACGTTTCTAGATTTCAGTTAATCAATGAAACTTAAACATATTCTTTTTTACGAAGCATTAGCAAGTGCTACAAAGCCAGGTTTTGTTAATTTTTTACTTGTAACTTTTTATTGGTATATTCGGTACATTGACTAAAATATGGCCTACATTACTTGGAGCTGGGTGATCATTCTAAGAAAACGAATTTCTAAAAAGTTTCTACAAAATGGTAAACGTTTACTGGAAAATACTGAATATGAAAAAAGTCAACTCATACGACCGAGTTTTCTTTGGAAACTGGATGTTCTCTTAGATGCATCAGAAATTATACCAAACCTCTTGATCCGAACCTAAAGCTAACAAAGATAAATAAAACGCAACACAGAGCACGCGTTTGTGGTGAATCAGTATCTTCCCTCCGTTTCTATTAGAAACAGAAGTCATTATAACGTTGTAAGATTGAAGGGGGGCTCTTATCAACGACAAGATTGGCCTTGTATATAGTCACGCTACCAAGTAATTTTCGCTATCAACAAAACATATCTCCACTCTCAATTATTTCCTGCAAGAAAATGTTATTTGTCGCACAATTTGCGATGTGGCGCAGAAGTCGGTTGGAGCCAAGTAACTCATATCCAATCAGTGCTGTGTTTTTATTGACTGTGGCCTCATAATCTTTTACAGCTTTCGGAACTTTCTATCCATGAAAGAATTAACTTCCATCAAACGAATCCCTGTTCCCCATGATGATTACTTGAAATCTATTTTTAAATCGCGTCCGTGTTGTGAAGGTTATTTTTATCATCCTAACGAGCCTCCCTATGCACTATAACCTTGAGTCAACCTTTGCGCGTATCTTTCTATTTTTACACATGCGCAGCGAAGCGCAGGAGTGATAAAGTGTCGGGCGGTTCTGGTTACTGGGTTGCCAGTATGGCAGTCCCAGTCGGAAAGTGGGTGGGATTTGTTCGCAAGTCGATTGGATACTGAACAAGACAGGCGGTGGAATCTTAAAAGCGACGAGTAATGGACTTCGACAACAATCTGTCTCCCGTCGAGCCGAAATCAAAGTGAGCTGTGTTTCTAATATTTTACCAAGTGTGCTGTTATGTAGAACACTGAAACCAAATGGAAAATTCTCTTGCAACTTATGGGTTCAACAAAGACAGAGAACGTATGGAACACCTTACGTGGATCTGTGATCAACTCTGCACAGTCTTCAGTAAAAAAAATAATTGGAAATGTGACAGCCAAGAATTATTTGAAAGAAAGCTTGTCGTCTATTTTGTACTTCATTATTCAAGGAAAAGGTTCTTCATGGAAACGGTTTGATCCTGAAATTTTAGTTTGTTGTAATATTGCGCATATTTGACAAGATTGAGTTTTTTCTCTTCACGCACGTAATGAAATAGGAAGGGGTTTTTGCCTCTAATAGCAAAATATGTTGTTTGTTTCAAAAAATTGTTTGCAGGAAAAGGTGGCCTTTATGAATTCATCATGTTTTATAATATGCGAGCTTAACTGGATAGTTTTTATGGCAATAGTAAAGCACTTTCGTGTCAAAATGAGGTTAGCGTCTTTCTGTTGTGCTAACTTTATTAAATATAAATATACATTCTGACTCGTGAGTTTGTTATTCTCGTTAACCAGCAATGACGTCAAAAGTCATTGCAATGCGAATGTCGTTTTAGTCCATTTTTCAACAAAATATGCTCTCATGGAGCTAAAGAAGGGAACATCAATTGGATGAACAAGATAGGCGATGATGATCTGGAATCTTAAAGGCGACGAGTAATGGACTTCGACAACAATCTTTCTCCCGTCGAGCCGAAATCAAAGTGAGCTGTATTTCCAATATTTTATCACGAGTGTAGTGTTATGTGCAACAGTGAAACCAAATGTAAAATTATCTTTTAACTTATTGGTTCAACAAAGTCAGGTAAAAAAAAGATAATTGGAAATGTGACAGTCATGCAAGAATTATTTGAAACAAAGCTTGTGGACTATTTTGTGCATCATTATTCAAGGAGAAGGTTCTTCAGGAAAGGGTTTGAACGTTGCGTACATGGTAATTTGACACGATTGAGTGCACGCAATGAAATAGGAAGACGTTTTTGACTCTAATAGCAACTATGTTGTTCGTTTCAATAAAATGTTTCGCTGGAAAAGGATTCTGTGATATTTTCTGCCTTTGTGCATTATAATATCATGTTGTGTATTGTTTTCGAGCTTAAGGTTGAAATGTGATACGGAAGGATATTTTTAGTATTGCTCTGTAAGCAGGAAGGGTTCACGAAAATAAACAGGTCTGTTGGAGGCGTGCTTGAGTTTCAACAAAATGAGCACCAAAATCAGCAAAAAATTGTGACGCCGATGAATAATGAAGTAGCTGCTATTTTTACCTGGTGATAGATAACCTTGTCTTGGAGAGTAAATTTTTGACTTTGCAGAAACAATGGTCAACCTCAAGAGTTGAGCGATTGTGATCTTTGTTTTGAATTCCCTCATTTATTGTCAAACGTTACAACACTTGACAGAAAAAGAAGCTTACGAAAACCCGGTATCTTGCCATCATTTGACACAGATGCTTTACTGTTCGGCGATTAAACATGCCGCGATAACTTAATCACGGCGCCCGTTGAATTCCGGCGATGTCACTTTCGATTTCGTGATTAATTTGTGCAGCCAAAAGTACAATGACAAAAATGAACGTAGAAAACACCTCCCAAAATGTTTGTCGCTGATCGTAACTTTTTATATTCTATATTCACGGTTCAAAATTAATGTTGTTTTCATGTCGTAAATATGTTATTCTAGAGCGACCGTCCTGGAAACTTCCTTCTTCCCTTTTTAAAAAATGTGTATCAATATTTATTTACTTTTGCATCAATATTTGTTTTTGCATAAAGCAAGCTAACAAAATCTATACCTTGCTGAGTTCGCATTTGTTAGCGTTGTCCAATGCTTCTGTTTTACAAAGGGGTATATGTTTTAGGTCACTCATCCAGATACATTTGTACTAACCCCGCCGGACAGGGATAACTTTAATAAACGTTAGTATTACAAAGCTGTCTGATACTCAGAGGGCACGCTTAAACTTGTGGTGAAAAGAAGTTGTGAGGGAACTTGAAAATTATTAACATGTCAGCCCAGAAGCCAATGTTTCTCACTTCTCATTTATTTTCTTCAATCCTTCTGGGTTCAGTATTTTGCTAGTAACCACATGTCTTCTCAGGCTATTTACCTAACACTTCTACCACAGCACTACAATGATAAACGATACCAAAACAATATCGTGCACTGTTAGAACTACATATTACGCAAGGAAAACTTCAATCTCCTGGAAGACAACACACAGCTCAGTTGACATTATGGAATAATTCGCTGTGTTACTTCACTCGCACGTAAGCAATGAGTGTCTATTTTTTTCTAAAGAGGACAGGAATTTCTTCTTTCTGACAAATGATTAATTAATAGGCCGGTAGCCAAGTTTTTAACCTCAGAAAAGGATCTGTTTCGTCATACGAACGTGTGGGGTCTGTGAGCCAAAGGGCCTCTACTGGTATGCCTTCTGGGCGACGCATTAAATGGTCTTAAATACCCCCCAACTTGAAAAAAATTGCCTGGAACGCTGCACGTACCACAGGCAACCCAGTGTACCCTCACGGACAGTGTAGTTGTTTTTGGTTTCACATTAGTGCATGGAAATTTATGCTTGCATACATTTACAATTATGACTATAACTTTGGCCACTAGCCAAGTAAAAGTTATTCATAGAGCAAGATGTCAGGGATATTTATCTTGTAATGTGGTTCCCAGTAAACAACAGCTTAAAACTGCCATTTTGGATAATAAGGGAAGCAGCACAGGCTTTTTGATGTGGATTTCTAGCTACTGCATTAGTTGTGTTTTCCAGTGGCATGCAAAGCAAAAGATGAGTTACCATGTTTTTGTATACAATGGTTCTGAAGCAAAAAAATGTACCGAAAGTATTTTCAGATGTAGATTCTGTTATTGATCTCTTTTGTTCTATTATTCAAAGTAAATGTAATTGTTTTGAAACAAAGTATGACGTAGCATTTCTTAGATGTTTAGGTGAACTATCAAATATAGGAAGGAAACAAATAATAAGAAAGCATAAATCTACTTCAGAAATTGCAGCAACTCAAAGAAAGAGGAGAGAAATATACAGCCGAATGGACCCAGAGAAAAATAAGAACTTCATTCAAATTGTTTTGAAAAGTATAGGTCGAAAAAAAACCAGACTCTATCAAATAAAGATGAAAAGTACAGGTCAAACTTCTCTCAAATAGATTCTTGTGACACCTATAGATCTTGTTTTGTGGTGTACAATAACGTTATTAATATTATACTTATTATTATTATTATTATTATTATTATTATTATTATTATTATTATTATTACTAAACTGTCAACAAAAGTACAAATAACCTGCGCATGAATATAGGCTACTTGGAGCTTCTTGTTAAAACTCACCCTTTAGCAGGAGACTCACATTTACATCAAGCTTTTACTGATACGCTTTTGTTTTTATCTGTGGTTACCATGACCACGCCGTCTACTTTCACATCAACTGAATAAGGTGCTGTCTTGAAATAACCACGGAATATGACACGGAATTCAATTAATTTCATCGGGATATAGAGCCAATTATAAGGGTTCGCCTTCTTACCTCATACTCTCCTGCTATCATGGTGTAAGAGGTAGTAACTCTCACTATGCTGAAAATCGAACCCAAGAACTCCGAATTAAATCACGGACTCTACTCTCTCTTTCCTCCGAGGGGACTCAAAGTGACTCAAAGAAAAAAAAAGCGAGAAGCAGGCGTAAAATAAGGTAGTGGATACGAGAGAACGGATGCGTCTTTCAGCATTCGCGTCTGCACACACTTCACGCAGCGGAATTGTGAATAGGCGAGCCTCAGTTGAGGAATGAGGTCTGAACAGGACTGAGCTACAAGGCAATACGGAAACGAGTCGTTGAGAGTTAAGGTGCTATTTCCCAGCAATTTAACATGTACTTGTATTAGGTATTATTCAAGTATGAAATCTTAGTTCCATTTTTCTAACCTTGGTTTCGTTCGTTTCGACGAAATTTGCTTATTTCTGTTCCTAAAATCCAGAGAAACTCGTGGTTTTCCCTCACTGGATCAGTGATATTCGATGAAAACAAAAAAAAAATCTGCATAAGAATACGCCAATAGTATTTATGTCGGAGGGAACCTCACCTCATTGTTTCTCAATTGTAATTTCTGCCGTCACCAGTCCTACGTCAGTGTTGTAAGTGAGATATAAGCCATTTTAGTTTCCTTAGGCCTGTTGCTCTGAGCGATGCTAATTGTCAAGCATTTGAGATTGTAAAGACCTCGCTCTTTCACACAGACATGATAAAGTAACTCCATAGTGGCTCATTTCATTAAAGTCAGAGGTGTAGGAACCAATCCGCGATCAGGCGCTCTTTTCTTTTTGGAAGGACGCCCGGTACGCGCTCTCCCTGAAGAAAAATACGCCTGACAGCAGATTATGTAAGAAGCAGAAAGTTAACTTTGGTTTTTAACAATTTTAATTAAATCTGTTAGAAGCGTTTACACAAGTTTACATAAATTACGACTTTGCTCAAAGCAGTTAGAACTTCAACATGTTCATGGTAATATTGATAATAATAGTAAACAGTAATGATAGATAATAGCAAAGCACTTTAAAGTGCAGCAATTGGGGGATTAATTAAGGACAATGTCCACTAAAAGACAAGTTAAAAGAAAACTTTGCAAGATGGTAAGTCTTAACCGATTGTTCAATTACTTCAAATGGACCTCAAAGTTGGTAATCTCACGTCGTTATCAAGGAGACAACGACCTAGAAATTTACCAAAATGTAAAACTCACGTGCAAGGTTGGTTATTTAATACATGTAGTAATACGTGAAGAAGCAGTTAACCTAGCAACCTTGTTGATAGAAGAATCCTCCTTACAAGAAGGGGGGTCTCTCTACTAACTAAAACATTCACTAATTAGCAAGTAGTTTGAGGGGAATATTTAGTTGGTTAGGACAAAGACCAGTTAGAAGAGAACTTTGCAAGCTGGTAAGTGTTAAGCGCTTGTTCAAGTACCTTCAAGGGGACTTCAAAGTTGGTCATGTCACGTCGTTATCACGGCGACAACGACCACGAAATGTACCAAAATGTAAAACTC